>NW_026898812.1:0-60601 GCF_033153095.1 Gastrolobium bilobum | reverse complement strand
GCTAGAATAACACAATCAATAGAATATGTAAGCATAGCAACTAAATCTCAAAGAATTCCCTGATTATCATGTATATAACATTTAGAGCACACACAGGGAGAGAAGTAACCGAATTTGAACTCTTTCAATTTAGAATATGGCTCCTTGATATTATCATGAATATCCTTGTACTTTATCATGCTTGTATCCATTCTTATATGTTGGATACTTTCAGGCTTTCTAAGTCTCAAGTTGAATAAACGTATTTCATTTGAATACATTCTTGAGGTAGTTATAATCCTGTAATTCAAAGTACTTTTGGTATCCGCTTTTGGATCCATAGGAGTTAGTCATTGATCATCAATTCATTATTCTCTCATAAAGATCAATAATATCACACATAAACTAAGCATAGTAAGTTAAATAATTAATTTAGCATTAAGCACAAAGTTAATAACATTTCCACAATTTCCTTTTTATAAACCCGTAATCGTGTAGTTAAAACTAGGAATTCATCAGTACTTCAAAAATTTCTGAAATTTGGATATGTTATAGTACACATCTCAAGCTTTCTAACAAGATATAGATTATATCAATCGGAGTTTTATAGCTCACGATATGACCAGTTAAATTCACTGCATTAGAAATAGAGTATTTAACAAAACAGTCACAATCACGAATTTACTGGAATAATGTACACATCCAAAAATTCTAAATATTTTCAGTATTAAACTTGATTGAGCTATCTTTGTAATGCCACTGATTTCATGCTCAAAGAATTTGTATAGCTCAAGTTATGCTCATTTTAAGTAAACTAGTCAAGAACAGAGTTTATGACAGAACAACCATGTTCACGAGATTTATGGGAGCATTATACTTGACTAAAAAAATATGAAAATTTCCAAAACTAAATTTTATCAAGATATCTTTCAATGACCGCTGATTTCACTTAAAAATAATTTTTGTAACTCAAGATATGCGTAAAATAATTCAGCTATGTCAGAAAGCAACATATAAGTGAACAACTATAGATATAATCACGTGCCATTCATAATTTTCAACATTCAAACCAAGCACATATGATTTTATCCATTACCTAAGGCCTAAAGGATATATACCTCATATTCATTGGATTCACATGTGAATAAGCATAAGAGGTAAAGATATTTGATACCTTGGCCTTTGTAATCAAGTGGAGACTTTTTCTTATCCATTGCTTTTCTTTTTGGATTTTGAACCTTTTGGGTTCCATCTTGTGCATGTGAGAAGCTTTGACTGAAGTTCCGTTACTTCTTTGATTGATAATTCCATCATTAGGCCTAGGAAGCATTTTTCTTGATGATTTCTTTTTCTCTTGACCTTTTAGTCCATCATTTTGAATAATTTTCTGCACATTGGAAAAGCTAGGAGGACTTTTTGGTACCCATTTCATCTTGGGTCCTTGAGGGTTAGGAATAACATTCATAGAATTTTTGACAACCCAAACCGATTTATTTCTCATACAAGTATTTTTTCTATGATAGCACAAATGAGAAATATGTCCTACTTTACCACAATAATTACATACAATGTGTTTGCAAGATAACTTGTTCTTTTTAAGCTCAACTTTCATGTTTTTGGCTTTCTTGCTATTATCACTATCCATACTATTATTTCCATAATCATTTATAGGTTTTCCTTGGATAAAAGTATCACTATTATTTTCATTTTCAAACATGGAATATGAGCAAGTAGGAATATTTACTATAGAAAGTTTGGAAGGTGACTCTTCAACATGAGTTTTAACATCAATGCAATTTTCTAAAGTGGTTGAGGATTCACAAACCAAATATAATCTCTCTTCTTGAGACTGATATACATTTTTCAAAGATTCAATTTCATTTTCAATGAGAGAGATATTTTGCAAGTAAGCCAAAATTTTCTTTTGTGAATTCAACAAGTCATCATTCACCTCACCATATGTATATTGTAAATCATCATGTTTAGGACTATAATCAAGGTTTATATTACTTACCTCAACTTGAATGTCATCATTGTCACAAAGAGGTTTTGAGCTTCTTTGATCACTTTCAATCTCTTCTTGAGTGCATTCATCATCTTTTTCTTCTTCCAATGAATTTTGCTCTTCTTGCTCTCTATATGCATCTTTATGCACACAATCATCATTGACAAGATAGATAGTAATAAGAGTATCCCATATATCTTTAGCATTCATGCAATGTTTAATCTTAGCATATGCATTATCATATACACTTTTTCTAAGCATTTGCATAGCCTCAAGATTGAAGACAAAACATCTTTTATTGAAATCATTCATGCATTCTTCTATTTTCAAAGAAAAACCTTTATCTACAACATGCCACATATAAAGATGAATTGATTGAATAAAAACTTCCATTCTTTTTACCCAATATTCAAAATCCTCACCATCAAAGAATGATGGTTTATCACATTGAAAGCCTTGCATTTTTTTTGTTTGATTTAAAATTAAATTATATTGGAAGCCCCAACAAGGATCTTTAACTCTAGGTGGTTAAACCTCTAATAGAGCACTAAGCTCTGATACCACTTGTTAAGAATGTGGCTTCCATACTCAAGAGGGGGGGTGAATTGAGTATTACAAAAATTTTCGCAAAAGCCCCCTTCTAGTTTCTAAATAATCATTTCAAGTACACTTTGACATATGAAAAGCTAATTTATTTAATTTAAATAATTTACAGCGTGTAATGAGTAAATAACAGAAAAATAGACCAGGTAAATATTTGATGAGATATGAATTTAAATATGCTCAAATAATTAATCAATGCTTATGCAAAAGATAAGGGATAGAGAGATTTGCAAACTTGATATATCCTGGTTCGGTCACTACAACTGTGACCTACGTCCAGACTGAAGTCGCTCGATCAAATCTTTCACTAACGGTCAAGCTTCACGGGTGCTTGACAAACCTTTACAAATTCCCAAGACTTCTGTCTCTTGGTAGACTAATAAGGGTTCACTCCCCTTTCCAAGACTTTTGTCTCTTGGCAGACTAACAAGGGTTCACTCCCCTTTCCAAGACTTCTGTCTCTTGGCAGACCAACACAAGGGTTCACTCTCCTTTTGATTCAAGAAGTAAGATGAAGGTGATAAAGAGTGGATATGTACTCTCAAAGTACAGATATTACAAATTGAAGAACTAGTAGGTGTATAGCCTAACAACAAAGATAAGCTCAAGTCTATGCAATGATCAAAATGAGTAATATGTGAGCAAAAGCAAGCTAGACTGAGTGATAAAGACTTGGTAAATGATCAATGACCGAATTGTGTGTATTTGAGATGTTAGGGGGGTTTATACAGGCACCCAATTTGAAAACTAGCTGTTTATAGCCGTTTAAAACAGTAGATATCCGGATATTTATCGAACACATATCCGGATATGTGATTATAGCCGTTTATAGCCGTTTAAACACTAGATATCCGGATATTCATCGCGCACGTATTCGGATATGTGATATCCGGATATTCTTGGTCAGATATCCAGATATTTCATGGCAGTGACCTTTTTACACATTTTCGAAAATTGCTTTCTTTCAATATGGTTTCTATGACTTGTAAAGCATATGATTGGTTATGGAAATTAACTAGAAAAATATATTTTATGTAAGTACTCTTTCCAAACCAATTTTGAACGATTTAAACCACTTGATTTGACTTTTCTTAACGGATGTATAAGGCCATGAATATGTAACTGTTATAATGCCATGATTCTCTCTTTTTTTTTTTGCTTAAGTCATTTGAAAAACCTTTAGATGCATGTTTGACTTGTTAGTTAAAGATTCATTTATGCATTTGATGATGTGTATGACTTGAGCTTATGCAATGCTATAATACTATACACCTTTACACATTTTCCTAAGTCCTAGATAAATATACCATTGAGATCTTGGACTTGACTTGATGCTTGGCTTGCATGTTTCTTGATTTGATTTCTTTTGGATGTTGCTTCACCTTCAACCAATCTTCTTTGACTTGTTTGTTATCATCAAAACTATGCTGACGTGGAATCATCAATAGTATCATCGTGGCAGCCACATCATCACTTTGATTCTTCAATATTCAAATTTTTTCTAATTATTCTTTGTTTCTCTTTATCCAATGATCTTGCCACTTTGATATGACATCACTCTTCTTGTGTGGCTACATCATACATCTTCAATATCCACATTGGTTGATGCTTTTTGCTCTTGATCAAAGCTCTTCTCTTTTTGTTGTTGCCACTTTGTTATCATCAAAACATACCTTGTATCTACAATAACAGATTGCAGTCAAACCAACACTTTACATAAAAGGGTGGCAACCATAGGGAAACTACTTCTACAACGATAAATCACTTACATTATTGTCTCGTCTTTTCACTTCACAAGAGGTCAAGTTCGGCCACGTAGGTATTCCCAATCCTCTGGTTTTCCTTCGCACCCTTGGTTCGGCCTAATCAAATAATAAGACTTAATAGGTGGTTCTAAAACTCACTTGGTCCATACATCACATTTAGGTTCAGCCATTTAGGATATTATTACTTAGAAGATGATTCTAACAACGTGGACTCATGCATAGCACTCTAACAATCCCACTAGTCCACATATAATTCCGTTAACATGTAAGTCCAACTTTAACAAGGTTTTCTTTTCTTTTTAGGTTCTCGAGAATTCGAATGACAGGATGAAGATTTTGTATTCCTTTAAGCCCTCATAAAACAAAAAAATAAGAGGGATGGAGGTCCATAACTTGAACATAGAGTCTAAGAGACCTTACCTCAAGGATGATGTTTAATGGAGTGATTCTTCCACCAAATATTTCACTCTTGATCTTCTAAGTGTCCACCTTCCACGTGTTCCTCTATAGACAATGAAGGAGGCTTGAAGTTATTTTTTGATGCTCCTATGCTCTAGATGTGCCAATGGCCGAAGCCTTAGGTGGGATAGAGAGAGGTTTGTTTCTTTTTGGTTCTTGTTCTTGAGAAGGCCGAAGCCTTGATGAAGGAAGGAGGGTATCCTTTTTTTTTCTTTGGTTCCTTGTTAAGCTAAGGAGAGTGAGGGAGTGTGACCTTTTTCCTTAGTTCCTTGGATGTGTACGACTAGGATGGGAGAAAGGCCTATGGTCATCCATTTTTATTCAAGTCCCCCTAATCATCATGCCTAGGAGAGGATGGGCTAGATCCTAGGTTGAGTGTGGGATAGGCAAGTCTTCTCACATTGTTCAAGGTTGTCATGCGCATGGGCGGTGGGGGGGGGGGGGTGAAAAGAGTGTAGGGTGTGGGGGATACTCAAGGTGTCATACAAGCCATCTATTCCCTGGATCTTTTGGGAAGTGGTGCGCATGGGGAAGAGAAATTCTTGCATGTCACGCTTAGGGTAGAGAGAAACAAGGTTCAAGCTTTAATCACTCATAAGGAAATATTGGTTAGTGTGTAAGGCTTTTGCCTTTGATCCTTACTTGACCGAAACCCTAGGAGAAAAGGGTGTCATAGCGTTCTTCCCAATGCATGGAGGTTGGATGAGGTAACCTTGAGTGTGCAATACTCAATGTAAAGTGTGTAAGACAAGCCATGCTCTTTTCATGATGATAATTTTGCCTAGGGGGAAGGGGAAAAGTGAATCTACTTTTTAATCATGAATGAAGGAAGCCTTGGGTTTATGAACATTTGATGCGTCGCCTAGGGAGTGGGAAAGGCAATTTATGTCTCCTTTCTTCTATCATGGCCGACGGCTTGCACTTGGGAATGGCCAAGTTTCATTCAATTTTTCCCTCATTGGTTGCATGTAGTGGCAACCACTCATCAAATGCCACATCATTCATCACATGTTCATGGACTTGGGCTTTGTTACACCACTAAAGGGGGTCCACAGTGTTGGCTTCAAAATGGGTTGAGATTGCTTTGCATTTTGGGCCAAGACCACACTATGTAATGGGTTCGGCCCACTTTGCTCTTTTGGTGTTAGATTTCCATTGAAATTAGTGAATGGACCAAGTCTTATTCCTTTGCATGGTGGGTTCGGCCCAAGGAGTCTCTTCGAGTTTGGATCACACTAAGTTGGGCTACTTATGTTTAAGTTTGATGTGGGCTTAGTCTAAGATCATACAACTTCAAGAGTCATGAGTTTGGGCCATTAGTTGGTGTGGGTTCAACCCATTAAGTTTTTTGGGCTTTTAGATCATGTTCCATTGGCTACCTATGTTCTTAGTGGGTTGGGCTTAGGATCATTTAACCATACTTAACTTGGATTATTCACATATAACTATCATTAATTAATTTGGTCCACACAAGACTCATTAATGAATGTGGTTACATAATTTAGGGTTATTACATATCTAAGTTCTTTACATGGTATCAGAGCCTCGCCGCCCCCCACTTTCTCTTGTGGCGTTTCTTAGCACAGGTAGGTTGGGCCTGTTGCATTGTCCCCTCTTCAAGCACAATGGGCTCTCGTGTGAGAGGGCGTGTTGAGATATATAGTCCCACATTGATTGTATGAGCAACTAATGTGGAGTTTATAAGGTCTTGAGCACTCTCACCGTCCCAAAGTTCTTTACGGTGGTTAACCCCACCCTAACACAAAAGAAATTAAGATAATTGGGGCTAGAGTCAAAAATAACTCTACAACATGTGGGTTGAAAAAAAAAATGAAGCTGAAAATTGAGATTGTAGGACTAGTCTAAGAGTTGGAGCTCATGTTAACAACTCTATCGAAACTCTTTCTTTTTCACTTCCACAATTTCTTTATCACCAATTCAAGTACCACTATTGATTGTTTGCGTCAGAATGACAATCTCGGAAATATAGAGGTGCGGGCTCAGCTGACTCTTTGGGCCAACTTCAATGATCCCAGTATCCCACATAGCGATGAGCAAAAAACGCCATAGAAGATATCCCGTAAATATTAAGTAAAAATTTGATTAAAGAAAAGTTACCTCAAATACAGGAAGTAGATAGAAATTCGGCAGAATTTATATGTTCTATATATTTTTAATAACAATTTCTCAAAATAATTATGAAATATTATGGATATCATCTGCTATATATATGAATCCGTACGTACCGGTTTAATACTCATATTGCTCAGTGATATAGAGAAACGGAATCCTCCTATTCCCTGTCAATTACATATATCCTAATAAACGTTCAAAGCTTGGGAAGGAATTTCGAATACTTACAACAGTCACGTTGGAGAGAGATAAAAATATTTTTCGTAATTCTATACAAAATCAAATATCTTGTTCTTTGTATTTCTCAGACGATATATATAACTAGTATTTTACAATGTTGAAAGAATTGATAATTTTTCAAAGTATTATTAATTAATAAATTTTCAAATATAACAACAATTTTTTAAATAATAATAATATATTATTAACGAATAAATTTTTTTTACTAATTATCATAAACTGATGCAAAATGTTCAAAAAAAAAAAAACGGTAAGGAGTTATTCCAACTTAATCAATAATTTAGAATTCGAGTCCCTGGAAACACAATGTGTTAAAACTTGATAGTGAGAGTTTTGCCGCCCATGTGATCCTACCTGAATTGAATCAGATTAATCGTACAATCGATTAATCGATGGATAATATAAAAAAACACAAACAAAAACCAAAAAAACTAATGCAAAATTTATACTACTTTTTGAGGTTTCAAGTAACATTTTCAAAATTAAATGACATCACTACTACAAACTAATGAAAACACAAACACTGTTGATCATGGGGCCGATTGCAACTTGATTTACATTTCAATTTGTTGTTGATGTAAGAAAAATTGAATAAGCAGAAGTAATTTAGGACCTAATACATTTATATGTTTATGAATCATCATTGTCTCACAACCATAAAAGGTTATATCTTTTGAAGTACAAAACTGTGAGAAACCTCTCTTGTTTAGGTGTGGGGCTTCGTGCCCCTGCTGCCACGAAACTTCTCCTTCACAATCTGGTCTCCTCCACATCACAATGCAAACAAATCTCCTTTACAATCCGGCCCCTTTTGCATCACTGCACGAACAATCCTCCTTGTTGAAGATGCACGAACATGTCTCCAAGATAGCCTCTGGAGGATGGTGGTATCTTTCAGAATATTCTCAAAGGGAAGGAAAACTGTGTGGACACATACACACACAAACGCGCGCACACACATAAAAATCAACGATTGTTATTGGTAATATAATTAATTAGTATCATTTATTAAACTATAATACTAGCCCTAAGTTTCTTGGGCTTTAAATTTTTTGGGCGCGCACACACACGAAAATCAACGATTGTTATTTATATTGTAATTAATAATTAATTAATTAATATAATTTTTTAAATTATAATCCTAGCCCTAAGTTTTTTGGACTCTAAATTTTTTGAATTTTTCTCATACATTGAGATTAAATAATTTTTAGTAAAAGAGCATAAATCCAACTGATCATCATGCACAAATTAAAATGATATTGCTTTTGGCATAAATTTGACAAATTGATAAGTTGGGCTGGTTCTTTGAGTGCTAGAAGACAAACTAAAAGGGAAATAATGCTAAAGGGAACAAAGAATAAAGATAACCCAATACTTTACCTCCCCGTCCTTGAAATGAACTTTCCGAAAGAACATGAAAGGAATTGATCCCTTTTGGAAAGCAGCCTGATTCTTTAACACATCAAAAAGGAAGAACTAAGTAAGAGATTTTAAGGAATATATGTATATAAATAGGGTTTTATTTCTCTTATGTCACGTCACATAAGAAAAATTTTACCTTCTACCCTCACTTCGATTTTCGTGCTCTATTTTTTTCTTTTTCTTTTTCTTTTTAAAAAAATAAAGTGGGTCTACCATTTGTTGTGAGAGTAGGAGAGAAGATTTATTTTATGTGACATAAGAAAAATAAAATCTATATAATTATGCTTACTTACTTACTTGTATGAGAAGAAAATAAATAAAGCACTACAGGGATCATGTGCAAATAATAGATGAAACCATTAAATCGAGGATTTGGATGGAGCATGACATTGCCATGTTTGAGAAATCTTAGCCTTATCTTTTTATTAAAAGATCATCTAGGGTACATCATCTCCCCCAAAACGAAAATTACCTCACACTAACGCTCTTTATATTTTATCAACTCAATTCATAAAATTTAAAGTCTTCATGAAGCACAAATAATATTTCATTAAAATGTTTTTTAATGTATATTTTTTCTTAAAATAGTATTATATTAAATGCTAGTGAATGTTCAATATATTTTAAATTTTATATGCATAATCATAATAATACTATTTTAGGTTGATAAATTCATATTATATTGTATCAAAAAATTCGTATTTAATTAAATTTATTCAATGATATAAAAATATAAATATTACATTTAAGAAATTGAGCTAGCTCATCATATAAAAATATAAATCTCTCAGCTTTATTCCTTTATACATTAAAAATAACATAAAATAAGAATATATATATATATATATATATATATATATATATATGTATATTCAATTACGTCAATTAAAGCATTTTAAGTTCACTCTTTAGGGGTAACTCTTTTATAAACAATTATAAAGGTGGGGATATCAAGTAAAAATATGCCAATTTACTCTAATATTTTTATGAACTAATGACAGTTATTTAAATTTTTATTACGAACACCCTGTTTTTACATAAAAGCTGCAAATACTTTGGTAAAAAAAGAACAAATTAAAAATCCAACCTTCCAACGTTGTACAAAGTACAAACTTCTTGACAATAGTAATTAGTAGCCGTGGATTTACTATTTACAATTCTGACTCCGAAATCCAAACTTCTGGTTTTCCAAGTCATACTCTACGTAATAATTTTGTTGCTGATAATTCCCCAAGATGATGGCAGGTCCAACTGCAAAAGCCGAACCTACCACGTCATCAGTGACAATCGTCAAACATGCCACGTCGGATTTCCCAAGCAACGAGAAATAATTCGTCTGTGGCAGCGTCATCTTGGCGCCGCCTCTGAATTGAAACGTTAGTTCGGGAAACGACGCCGTTTCCATTCCGTGGACATTAAAACAGGGACTCAACCCAGATTGCTCCTCAACGTGCCTTGCTCGCGTGTAATTCACCTGCTTCTCAAACTCTTGTGCCACCAAATCGAAAACGGGTCTCTCCATGAACGTGAAGGTGGAGCCAGAGTCAACGATGGACCCACCGTTACCGTTGACGGAATCCGGCTTCAGAGACCTGCTCGGAATCCTCACGCGCTTTTCTCCGACGAGGATTTTTCTTAGGGTCAGGTAGTAGTACGTGCTGAACGCAGGGTTTTCCGACGACGGGTTTTTCTGAAACGGCGTGTAACTGACACCGTTGGTTTTGCCGCCGTTTAAGACGAGGTCGCTACTCTCCGGCGAGTCGTCGAAACGGTGAGACACCAAGCAGTAAGAGAATCTCTTGAGGCCCATCTGCGACGGCACCGACTCTGGTCCACGGCCAAACCCGGCGATTCCGGCGGGTTGGTAAATGGACATGATGGAGCACCCGACAAGAAAATCAGGGACGATTTTTCCCGGAAAGTTGAGATTTTCCGAGAGTAAGAATCCGGAGGTGGAGCCAAGCCCGTATTGGATTGTGTAAGCAGGGCAAGTTTGTGAGTCTTGACAGTGAGATTGAACATTGGGGCCGAAAAGCCAAGTGCATTTTGGGTTCTTACAACCTATGAACTTGGAAGATGAAGAGTTTTTTGGAATGAAGGTGGGGATTTTGGTTGGGAACGTGTTACATTTGGAACATAGATAATGAGAGGAGCATGGTAGCCACACGAGGCTACTTCCCGTGTCCAAAACGAAAGGGAAGGTTTGTGGTGGTGTTCCGAAATTGAGGTTAATTGAGTATCCACCGTAGCTTTTTGGATGAACTTGTGTCTTGACGAAAGAAGAAGAAGAATTGAGGTGAGATTTGTGGTGCTTAAGGTGGTGGGCTCTGTTAAGAGAAGCAGAGGCAATGAGTTTGAGGGTGTGAAATGGATCTGAGGAAGGGTGTTTGGTGAATAATGGAGAAAGAGGAACGACAATGGTGTCTGATGTGGATGAAGTGAAGGTGATGATGGAGAGGAAACAGAGTAGATAGAAAAAGTGTGGAGAAGCCATTTTGGAAAAACACATTCAATTTAATGTGTGTTGTGTTGTGTTGTGTGAGGGAAAAATGAATTTAACAACAGGTTTTGGTTGTTTATATGTAAAAGAAGTAACAGTGTGGGCGTTAAAATCGTGGTGGATTATGTGTTGTAGAATAAAGCATAAAGGATGCCTTTTTGTTCAAATAATTGATGATGACAAATTAAGCACCAGCAATGGCATCCACCTTTTCGAATTTAGGCACAAATATAATTATTATTATTTTATTTTTTAAAAAGAAAAAGTTTTAGCCATGCACCAGATAAATCACGGCACGACCCAAACGACTATGTGGTATAGACTGTTAGATGTCACCGTCTGCAGTTAAGTCCCCAAGCTACTACCACGTTAGAACTACCGTTCACGTTGTTTGCAAGTTTTGTGAAATTCTCTGCTTCTCATTGTCGAATATATTATCCCTTGCCTGCACGTGTATCAACTCTAGTAAAGGGTTATTCCAATTGAACTACTAATCTCTAGTTCATCAATTGATAAGGGGTTATATGTTTCAATTTAACAAATGGTCTCGAGTGCTAAAAACACAGATATACCACCTATGTGGTCTTATCAAACTGAATTAATGTACTAGTGGAGTAAAGAATGAAATTATCGAAACTATGATTATTTGTCATTTGGTTTAAACTAATCAGTTAATAAATGTAACTAAAAGTGATCAGACACCTCAAGATGCAATGTGTTGGGGTGCGTCAAACTCAATATGTATGTTTAGAAAGTATTTTTGGTGTTTCTGGAGTAAGAGTATTCGGTATTTCTTTTTATCAAATATAGTAAAAAATAATATTTTTACACTATTTTTAATTTTATATTTATTTTCATTCAGATCCCATATTTTTCTAGTTATGGGCGAGAAATATGTACTCCTAAAATACAAAAAATAGGCTTGAATATTTGGGTATATTAAATGAGGAGGATGATTTATAAGAAAAGAAAAAAAAAAGTCACTAGAATTTGTCTAACAACGAGGGATTTGGATAGTTTACATGATGTCATAGCTTCCAACCTTAATATCACGGACCATATTAAAAAAAGAAAAGAAAAAGGAAAGAAAGATGATAGAAGGAGAATTTCAGCGAATTTCAAACCTGAGCACTGGCATGTGGTGCAAAATCAGAAAGGCAACCTTATAACAAAATCGCTGCTAATTTTATTTTCTCAAATCAATTCATTACTTAAGAACTTGTACTGCTAGACCTTAATTGCTGCAGCAGTCTCGTGAATTTAATTACCTATTGGCGTATTTCTTAGGTAAGCACTTCATTTTAGACAATATCTCTCTTAGCAATTTTGGTTCATGTTCCCACTTCTCACAGTTGGAAGAAGCATTTCATGATATTAGTACTAATCGCGTTGGTTTTTAAGAATGTTATTTTGACATCAAATTCTTGAGCAATTCTTTTTTCTAACAGGTTTATAATTGGACGATTAATGTTAGGGTCACAAGCCACATTTTCAAAAGTTTTATTATTTTGTTTTTTTAATTGATGTTACAATTTTCAGTTGCTTGAAAAACTCCATGAAAGTAGGTGGAGTTCATCGCCTGACTCTTTCCTAAGTTGAGCTTCAGAGGCAAAGCCCTACAAGGTAGTCACATTCTATTTTTAGTCTTCTGGAATATAAGTACACTTTATAAAACATCCCTTATACGATTGCATGAATCAATTCAAGGCCTTCCCAGCTTGATATACAATAAGGAAGGAAATATTCTCGCTGTTACTACTTTGGACATTGGATTGATCAAGATACTTACTAATGCTACTGATGTTAGATTTTTAAGAACAAATGAAACTCCAGCATTTAACGCATTCAGGTCACTCAGTGAATCTTCTGCAATGAAGGCAGTGATATAGCTCTTTAAACCTTTGCTTGCTTCTTGATGTCTAGATCAAAATATGGATTACATGGGCAGCAAATCTCTCCCTTTCAAATTTTAACGTAATTGTATATTCAGGATTCGAATTCTAAACTATTGATTAAATTGAAACAGCTCATCATTAGTTGATCCATGTGTTTGGTTGTAATTGAATGAGTTTCTATGATAAGATATATTGCACATGAATGTTTGAGAGACTAATTATATCACATAGATAAAGAGATCATGAGCAATCATGTCCTGTAGACTATGAGATAATTCTTTTCCTCTTGATTCAAGCAAATGACGATGGTGAGAATCTGAAGCCTAAGTTTCACACGTTTATCTATCGGAATTGGTGAGGATATTGCAGAGTTACAGAGAAGTATCTATATTATTTTGTTTATTTTTATTTTCATTTCATGATGCCTGCCATAATTTCCTTTTTTCATTCTCTATCCAAAAGACTAAAACGTACTTGAGGGAGATTTATTTCATATTTAGTTTTACATTAATGTGTTGGAAATATTTCAAATTTAAAAAAATAGTGGGCTCGTTCTAGGAGTGCGGCTAATTCTTATAAAAATATAATAATAGACTGGCCGTAACCATATGTGGTGGGCTAAGGTTGGCCCATATAAGATGTGAGTGTTTTGGTCTTGGCCCATAAAAACTGGGTAGAACCGCATAATGAGTTTACTTATATTTTTAAGTCTAATTCAAATGTTTAAAACTTTACATATTTACCGAATTGTGGTAATTGAGTGGGTAACAAGAAAGCTAAGTAGGTTAAAAGGAAAAAGTTTCGGTTCGATTATCACATACCACTTTTTGGAGGGATTTAAATATTATCACATATGTTGGGTGCTGATGTTCTTAAGGACGTTCCTTGCTTAATCTATCAAGAGAAAACACATTCGTTCCCAAGATATTAACTCAGTCGCGCAAGTGCACGCATCAAGTAATAAATGAGATTATAAGTACTCAAATTATCGTTCTCATGAGGATAGTAACTCTAAATAATACTTTGAACTAATATGAAAAGAATTTGAAATAAAAGAAAATACAGTATTGAACTGTTTGGCCTTTCATTCCCTAGTGCCTTAAGGACGTTCCCTTAAGGTGGTAGGTTCAGATTGACTCTAAACAACTTCTCGCGTCGTTATATATTAAATCCTTCCTGATTTCAGGAGGAACGAAAAAATCATTGGAGGTTTGGTTATGTGGTCACAATACATTAAATGCTGAAAGTTAAAGATAACAATAATTAATAGACAACAAGATGAATTATTAACAAAAACAATTTTTAACACAAGAAACGGATCCTCTGTTCCATTCTTAAATAGCTATGCTCTCAACTAAAGACTTAACCTTTCTGAATTTGTTCAGGTCTTTTGATTGCCAACTCTGATTCCTCAGCTCATAGACTAAATGGCTCACGACTTTCCATATTTCTATGGCTCCTTTGACTCCAACGGTTACTAAGTTCAGAACCTTCAGGGAACGAGGTGGTTCCTTATTCCTAAGGCAACCAGTAAGATTGTTTCCACAATCTTACATTCTTCCTATGATTAAGCTGTCTGAAATCCCTTCCTTAAGGAAGTTCCTTTCTCAGTTTGTGTTCAATTTCCATTGATACCCAAAGAGTTAAGATTACTTGAATCACAGAAATACAAAAGGTTCAGTGCAAGAGTTTTGAACATAGTTCTTTAAGAATTTCACAGTTTTTCCATTCCAAAATAACTTAGTCCATGGCTGAAAACACAAACATAGTTATTTCAATCTGAAATCCCATAGACCCGAGATTCAGGTTGAGAATAACGAGCAGAAGAAAAGAGAAATAACAAACGTATATTAATAAACAACAAGTTTAGAATACAGAGAAATAAAATAGAGAAATATGGATATTGCTCGTGAGTAGTCTCAAATGATGAAAAAGGAATGGGGAAAGAGTTGTTGTCACTTAGCTATTGCTAAATCTATACAAGTTAAAATACAGAAACTTAAACTATGACTAGATGATCTCTTCTTAAGAAATTCGATGCTTTCTTTGTGTGGGGTTCTCCTATTTATAGGTTGAGGTAGTGGATTGCAATCTTGTAATTCTTCTTCAGCTGTTCCTTGATTGAATGGAGAGGCGGTGAACTGGTGCTCTGACAGGTGAAGCAAGTTGCTTGATTAGATGGCTTAGGGTTTAGTTTTGCCTTTTTATTCCGAAACCCACATGCCTTCTTTTTCTCTAAATCAATGAACACTCTTCATTCTCTACTGTACACGTTTCATCCTGCTTGATTGTTGTACTCTTTTCTGCTTTTAGAAGTTTCTTTTTAATGTTTCCTTCAAAAGAGTCAGAGGAGAGGTTAATGGAGCAGGTGTACACATAAGTTAAATTGTTTCCCTTTTCTTGCATTATCAGCTGATTATATCACCATCCGTTCTTTTCTGGTACTTTTCTTCTCGGGATCTGGGAACGTACATTTACAACAAAAATTGGTTACCAGCTGGCGGAACAGATGGATTTTTACCATCAAAATGAGCTTAAATGGGAACAAATTTGTGTCCCATCAAACATACATTCCGAATTAGTCTCATAGCCCGCTCAAAGAGTCGGAGCTTGTGGAGATATCGAGAGAAGCCAATTCACTTCAAAGAAGTAATGGTTTGGGCAAAACAAAACAAAAAAAAACCTTACATATTTTTCATAAAAGAACAAATTCACAGGCAGTTTGGGGTAGCGAGCAAATTACATGTTCAAGCCTTGGAGATGCCACTTGTGAGACAGGTGAACCTATCACTCCATGCTATCCTAGAATATTTTTAAAAACTAAAAAAATGAAATAAAAAATGAAGGCGAATTATGCACGTGGGAAAACTAACCCCATCTTGGGCCAAATAGTTGGGTAATGTTGTAGGGTAGCTTTTGTAATGCGCTCTCTTAAAAAGGGTGCATCATTGCAACTAAAAATATATTTTCTTAGGTTATTTTTACTATATTTCAAATTGATTTTACAAAATTATTAATTTTTTTACAATACCAAATATAATATATCCTTCAAGAAAAAAGTAAACAAGATTTTAAAAGATATGTTTTCTAAAAAATATAAAAAAAAAGAATTATTGTAATGAAATGGGACAATTAGTTTGGTAATGCTTCAAGGTCTTACAAGAATTGGCTCTAATTTGGGATTGTTATAGGTTATTTTGGAATTATTTTAAAAGACAAATTCTGCTTGGATTGTGCTCAACACTAGGTAAATATTAAAGATTTTTGTCAAATTTCTTTCTTACATATCTGTACGATATGAGAAATATTTTTGAAATGCCAAGTGCTTGATCATTTTCAAGAGAGTTTTCTTAAATAATTTACAACTAGTATATTATAAAAGAACCAATGTAGGCTTGCATACTATCAAAGAGGTATGTGTACTGACAGTTGGGAGGGAGCCCAGTGGAACATATGTTTCCTATTACTTTGTTGGCAAATGTGGAATGCAAGGAATAATACAATCCATAGAGGAGAGACGTACACGATGAGCCAGATGGTGCATCATGCACAAAAGTTGATCTTGGAGTTTCAAGCTGCTATTCATGCTAATCTTAATCAAAAGGGTCTAGCCTTGAAAGTTCCACTCCACATTAAATGGTACCCACCCGACTAGGGTGGGGTAAAACTAAACACAGATGGAATGGACAAAGAAACACCGGGTGTAGCAGCATGTGGGGGACTGTGTAGAGGTTCGAATGGGCAGTGGTTAGGCCATCTGTGCCGCATATGCTTACATAGTTGAACTATGGGGAATTCTTAAGGAACTAGAGTATGCATGCAAGAAAGGATTCAAGAAGGTATTGTTGAAAGGGACTCTGTGCCGGTGATCACGATGCTTATCGGAATCGGTAACACTACTCAAAAGACACATATTGTGTCTCGCATTCGATCTTGGGTATCAAATGATTGGCAGGTCAAATTTACTCATACTTACAGGAAAGGTAACTGCTACGCAGATTGGCTGGCTAATTATATGTTGCATAATCATAACAAAGAGCCATTTAAATGTTTTTCTCTTGTACCTCCGGGTCGCAGTGGTCTATTTTTGGCGGATCTCTTGTCTGTGATTCGAATTCGTCATATTTCCTTTTCTTAACTTATTTAGGGCATTTAGCTCTTTTTCTTAACCAAAAAAAAAAAAAGATATGTGTAGGTTGAAGCTTACTATCATGGGTGCTAATGTGATATAGTTTACGTAGTGTTTGCTCGAAGTGTTGAAGGTAACAAAAATCCAAGTATGAAATTGAGTACATGCCATTATATGTAACTGAAGCTATGATGTATAAATATGATGTCATGATTGGACCGTTTTCTTGTTATAGGCAAATTTTGTACATGAAAAAAAATAAAACTTATAAAACTATTTCATTATGGTTGTCAGTGTTGGAAGTTACACTTCTATTTCTCAAGATTTACTGAGACTGTTGTCTTATCCTTTAGTGGCTTATTTTTCGCAGGTACGGGCAATAGGATATCCACTCCTGACTTAGGAAGTCAAATTTTGAACATTGATAATTGAGGGAATTTTTGTTGGATTTTGACTATGTATTTGTTCTGGCCAGCCAATCAGTCAGTCCAATATTACTAGCCCAATGACAATGGCCCATATGACCCCAGCTACATCACCTCAGCATCTGTTATGCTATGATAGCACTGACACCCCTGCTCTACCTACAAAACATCCCAATGTAGGACACCAAAATGTCTTATGTTGGGGTGTTCTCCCCTCCCCTTTGTCTACTCAGACACCAAAATGCCTTACTGGGAATACTCCCCTCTCATCTTCCCGTGCACAATAGCCACTATCAGCATTGCAGTTAGAGGTATAAAAGGCTAGGCTAGACTTTGGCTTAAATAGGTCAGGCCTGTGTAAAAAAAAACTTATGCATGGCCTGGCCTGTTAGTTTGCATAGGCCCAAATTACATATCTGGCCTAACATATATTTAAAAAATAAAAACATTGACCTTCGTCGGTTAGCCTGTTTAAGCATATTAAACATTTAATAATTAAAAAAATAACTAAAGTAATATTACTTTATTATTCAAAATTATTAAAAATTAATTTTATTTTTTTATATAAAATAAATAATATGATATAGGCCGACCTGTAGGCTTATAGGCTCGACATGTACAAAAAAGCATATGGCTTCCTTTCTAAATAGGTTTTTTTTTAAAAGCCTAAGTATCTTCTATTTGACTATTTGTAATAAGCCAAGCTCGCCTAATATATGCTAGGTCGTAGGCCTCTGTAGGTCGGTATAGCCCATTTACATCCCTAATTGCAGCGGCTGCAAAGTGCATTGCCTCTGCAAGGTCAAGCTGCCATGGTTCTTCCCCATAATAGTTGACTTGGCCCATATTAGAATTAGAAATATTATTTAGGAAATTTTGATATATGGTTATTCTAGAATCTTATCTTGCTCTTTTATATAAGAGCCTTATTTATGTACAAATTAATTACCCTATCAATAATATTAATTTTCCCCCTGATTTCTCTTTTCATAATTTTAATCAATATTGTCTCTCTCTTTTTTTTTTTTTTGATAACATATTGTCTCTCTTTTACCTTCTAACATTGCATCAGTAGAAACTTTTTATCCTTCATGAATGGAGGTTTCGCTGCCATCAATTTTTTTCTTCTTCGTCGATCTTCCTTTCCTTTATGTCTGTTTCCCTTTTCCTATCATCAGTAAATTTCTCCTTCTTTTTTTCGGTCATCTTTTCCGGCCACTTTCCGACGTGCATGATTTTACAACGTGTTCTTCTCCAGAAAATTTTAGTTGCTGGTCATTTTTTTAGTACCTTCCACGCTGTCTCTCCGGTTTAGTTACAAAAAATTTCCATGCGTTTTCCAGATCTTTCTAACAACATTTCAGATCTGTGGTTCCATCTACCTAGATCTGTGTTCTTCTCATTTGTCATTTGTTGAGAGTCATCTTCTCCGGCAACCCTCTCTGTCATGTGTGGCGACACGTTCATCCTCTGTCTAGGAATTCTCTTTCTTTTGCCTGTATCCTCTTCTCTGACCGTGTTTTCCTTTGTCCAGGTTCATCGGTCGAATTTTAGTTTAGTTTTTTTTTCCAAATTTGTCTTTCATTTGCCAAGACCTGTATCTTTTATCTCCCTTTCTTCCAAATCTCTCATCAGCGCTTTTTATTCTGGTCGCGTCTCCTTCTTCTCCGGCACCTCTTCTTCTTATCCGATCGTGTCTTTTTCTCTGATCGAGCCGTCTGACCATGTTCGAGTTCGTCGGACTAATTGTTGTTGTTCGATCTCCTTCCAGATCTATTCTTCTTTGATATGCCTTTTTTCGTGTGGGATGCGTTTGCTCTGATATGTTTTTTATTTCTAGATCTATCTATTTGTTCTCTTTCTCTTCTCATTTTGCAGGTTTCTGAAGATTCATGGAGCTCATGGATTTTATTGCAATACTGGTGTCATTATAGTTTTTTATTCATGGATTTTTTTTTGTAGTTTTTTATTTTTCTAGTGTACTATTGGCTTGCCGCTTGTGTTATGGCCATTATAGTCATATAATTGGATTTCTTGTGGTGCTATTATTCCGCATTAATGTCGGTGTCCATTCCGACTGTATTTCTTGTCACTGATGTCCATCCCGGCACTGTTGCTTTTGTCGATGTCAATATCAGTACCAATGATTTCTCTGAAGTTCATTCCAGCACACGTCATGACACCCGCCATAGTGCGAGATGCAGAGGACAAGGAGCTTGATGACTGATCGCCTTAGCCATTTTCATGTTTTAATTTATTTAAGATAATAATTGTTTTAGTATGAGATAACCCTGTGATGTGGTATGATATTTCAGCACTGATGATAGATAGTTTTTGATTGATGCTGTCTCAAGAGGAATCGACTAGTTCTAAACTCTCAATGCGATTTTTTTAGATTTAAATTAGTTGCTGAAGACAACAACATTTAAATCTGGGAATGAGAAATGCGTAGTTCATCAGTGGTATTGCTAAATGAACCGGAGAAACTTCATGAGTATACGCAGAATATCCGGCTAGTACAGGGAACGATCTCAACCTTTTTCTTTTTCTTTAATGCAATTTGAATTTTATTTTTTAGAGTTTTAAAATAATAAAAACTCCAAGCCACTGTTTTGTGAAAAATTTGGAAATTATACTCAGTGCTTTTAAATGGAAGAATGGCGGGAAATTTTAATCAGTAATTGATTCAGAGCATGATGATGCACTTATTTAAACATTCATAATGAGCATTAATGTAATGATTTTCATGATTCATTCAATATTCTCTTTAATGATGAAATGTTTTTGAGAAGAAGAATATGGAAATTACTGTGCATTCATAGCCGTGAGATTTTGAGCCTATACAGAAAAATTTTTATTGAGTATGCATCCCTCTGTATGTAAGACTCTAGAACTTGCTTTGCTTCTTACTTGAATTGGTGTGTGAGATATTCTGTGGATATGATTGAGGCATGTTCTTTCTTGAACTAGATGGTCAAATAGCCAACCATTGCTGACACTCCTTAGTTAAACCCTTTTGAGCCTAGGCTTGTTTATTCTTTGAAAACCTATGAAGATGAATAAGCCATTTCCCATATAAACCTCACCTTATTTGAGATTAAATTTCAGATTTGAATTGAGAAACAAATGTTAATTGTTGATTACATAAATTGTGATGTATGGGAGTACAAGGAAAAAGGACAAAAGCCAAGGAAGTAAGGTTGGTTAGAATAAAAAAGAAACAAAGAATAGGGAAATTACTCAGAAAGAGGAAAAGAAGTGAAAAGAAAGAAAACTTGTTCTGAGAAAAGAGAAGACAACAAGAGAAAAGCTCAAAGGAAAAGAGAAGAAGAACGAATTGAAAAGAAAAAGAAAGTTGTTTACAAATTGTTAAACAATTACACGTATTCCTCTTTGAATCTGGATTTTTAATCTTGGAACTCATTCTCTAAATTTTTCCTTCCTTTTAGCCAGGCCAAGTTACAACATTAGTGAAGACCTCTTGATTTGTTGGATATTTCACCATAACTGTGGAGAGCGAGAATATAAGCAAGCTTATGGTAGTTTAGATTCAATGGGATAAGAGTGAAACACCAACCCGCTAAAACAGTTGAGCGTGAGTGAATTGAATTCCTAGTGAGGGAAAGTTTCAGGAAATCTTCCTTATTCTTGATCTTAAGAAATGTTGTTACAATTTTTAACTGATGAATTATGAATTTGGTTGATTGATGTATCACTCTTTAGAGTCTGAATGCTCTGTAATCTTGTCTCTGATTGAATCATTCCTGCCAAAATTCCATGCAATTAAGAATCCGTACTCCCTATTCCCTTAGTTTTATTCTGATTGATTGCTGAGGACATCAATATTCAAATCTAGGAATGTTTGATAAACCCTTCATTTACCATATTTTTAGGCTAAATTATATAAGAAATACATAGTAGATTGCATGGAATTCAAGGTTTTACATCATACAAACCATGAGATGGGAATTTGAGCTAATGTTTTGATTTTCTATGCATTTTGAAGGTAAAACCACACTGATTGGTGCTAAGAAGTGATAAAGAAATCATAACAAAGAGTTGCAGCTCAATATGAACCAAAGGAACCCAAAATAGTGCAAGTCAAATGTCAAAGGAGCACGCTCAAACGCACATAATGGACACTCAAACGCGTCTGGACAGGGAGATTAGCCAAATTGATCAACCCAGGATGCTCAGGCGCCCTACAGCACACTCGAGCGCCCAAGACAGCCAGAATTCCTTATCGAGGAGCACGCTCGAGCGCCCAGTTGGCCGCTCGAGCGCGTTTGGGCAGACACTTATTGAAGATTCAAGCGTGGGGAGCTTGAGCGCCCACTGCGAGCCCAGTCAGCCCAATCTGCAGCATCTTAAACAAAAACGGAAACAAATTAAAATTTGATTAGGAATTGATAGAGATTCATGGGGAGATTGGATGAAGAATTAAAAGATATGACTTCAATGCTTATAAACAGGGAGCTCAAGGTCAATGGAAGACACCAATTCACAGACACACCAAGGAATTACATAGAGACCTGAAGGAGGAATCTTGTTGCGGAGCGATGGAGCACTGAGGAACCAAGTCAACATCACACCAACGGAGGCTTGGGGAACTCTTTTCTTCCTTATTGATTTTCATTTAGGATGCTAGGCTAGACTTTTATGTAGTTAGGGATAGATGAAATTCAATTAAATCGTATGCTTTGAATTAAATTGTCTCTGAATTCTGTTCTTTTTATATTTGAATAAATTTATCTGTCTCTAATGCTTTCTATGAGTTTTCTCCTTATAGATTGATTTAGGGAAATTGTATAAAAATAAGGATGTTGGTGCATGAACCCTGACTTGGTAAATCACAATCCTTGTGATCTAGGGATATACATAGGGTAATTGTGCAGTTTTTGTTCTTAATGCATATTTTCTTGGGGAATAATCGGGGAACTAGGGTTCTTCTAAGATCACATAGATTTAGGGTAACAAGGAATTGAGCCTTAATTAACTTAGAAAGAATTGATTGGCATTATATTAAGAACGGATTCTTGGCAGTTTGACTCATTGCATAAAGAGAATATTGGGCGAAGTCGAAACCCTAACTACGCTTGTTTTAAATTCTTTATCAATCACCTTTCCAATTGTTTTTTAATTTTGAATTTTAATTTGCATGTTATTAATTGTTTTCAATTTTAATTCTCTTAATCTCAATCTTGATTGTCCAACTAAACCGCGATTAACGAACTAGAGTTTGAAAATCCAATCCTCGTGGGATTGATCTCGTACTTCGGTGCACTTGCCGAGTCACAACAGGGCTCAAGGGATTAGAGGATCCTCTAAGAACCTTGAGCTTACTGAGATGTTGTTATCTCACCCCTTTTTGGAGATATCATTTCAGGTACACATGGTAGTAGTGTGCAGTCTAAGGGCAAGGGCCCAGCTACGGATTAGAGGATTGTGGCTGCTGTTTATTTTTAAAGTAAATACCCTTTTTGGTCCTCAACAAATTTCACGATGCCCGCTTTAGTCCCTAGCAAATAAAAGGCCCATCGTGGTCCCTAAGAAATTCAAAATGGACCCATTTTAATCCTTTTAGGGACTAATATGGGTCTTTTTGAATTTGTGAGGGACCACGATTTCAACTAAATGGGTTCATTTTGAATTTCTAAGGGACCACGATGGGCCTTTTTATTTGCTAGGGACTAAAACGGGCATCGTGAAATTTGCTGAGGACCAAAAAGGGTATTTACTCTTATTTTTATGTTGTTATGTGGCATGTGTGGTGTTTTGACATGCCTAGTCAGCTTATTTTGAAACTATGTTGCTGTATGTAATAATGCTCAGGATTATTACTATTTGAGCTTTGGATTATTGATGTATGTATTATGAGTTATGTTAGATGCATGTGTCGAGTACACAAAGACATGTTGTATGGATTTATTAATTTGGGCACAGTACCATTATGTATGTACTGACCCATTGAGGGGATTGCAGTCCGTGTGGGACTTGCAAGTTGTCTGTTATTTAACTGTGTTTATCAGGTGTGATTGTGTGTGATATTCTTATCTCCCATTTATCCGTTAAACAGTCGTTATACTGTCCGTGAGACTCTGGCAGGAATGGCACTTGTTGTCATATCCGGTTAGTCACTGGCCACTAATACTGGCTAATGGGATTAATGTGTAGTTGTATATGTTAGAATTACACTTTCGCAATACCTCATGTGAACGTTTTTAGAAATGTTTTCAGAAAATGTTTTGGAAAAAGTTTATTCATTTTTTTACAAGATATTTCTTTACTTATTCAATAAAGTCTTCCGTTGTGTACGCTAAATATCATGTATGTTAACAACCGGATTACTACGGGGTGTTACAAAGTTGAGAAGGCGCCTCCTTTAAATGGCAAAAGACTCTTATCTCAAACTCAGAAAAAGGGAGCTGAACTTTGAGATATATAAAGTAGCTTTCGTATATAAAGAAGTAATGCCCTATTGCCCCCCTCGGCCTTGCCCAATCACAGACCCTAATCTTTTCAGAAATAGATCTTAGGCCCTACTGATCCTCATTTACACCCCCTTCAGTAAGCTCCAAACTCCCCTCACAGTTGTATGCCTCCCCCAAAATCGACGGGTTTAAAAAAAAGAAACTGTCGTCTAAACCTCCGCATCGACCAAACTCTTTGCCGACAAACGCTTCAGCCATGACCCACTAGCCATAACTACTAAGTTGCGGAAGAACTTTTGATATATGAACCTGGGAGAAGGAAGAGAATGAGGATCAGATTCGTCTGTATAATCCCTAGGACTCAAACCTGCCACAATGACCAACTTTGGCCAATTGCAGATGAATTCGATCCCCCTCCCCCTCCCCCCCCAAGACTTTGCCTAGGCCGACCAAATTCATTATGCTTTCAACCTGCCCACCAAGTACCGAATAACCCAAAAGCAATCAAATCTTAATACCTAGGTATGCCTAAAGAATTTGAAGAAGACGAGGAACTATAGTAGTCAAAATAAGACAAAGAACTTGGCCACCAAGTCGGTGACACTCTGAACAATCCTAAATCCTCTGCAATAGCTTCCCAGATGCCGTAATGAATGAGTCGGACATCCTTAGGATGATACCTTCCTGCCCGGTTGTTATTAGATTCGTCAATCCTTTGACGATGATAAGATTTTGGGATTTGAGGGATATAACCAACCGGACCAATTGGGACAATGGGAAGATTAGACGACCGACATGCCATTTGAAGGGGTTGGTTTCTAGGATCCTTGTTAATATTACTGAGAGGACGGTTGAGACTCCTACTGCCAAATATCGAGCGTCTAATGGAAAGAACCAAATGATTATACCAATTTCCAAAACGGCCACAACCATGCCCAAGTCTTCTAATAGATTGACCGTAATTGGCGGACTTACCAATGATCCGACCACTGGTGCTCCCAGCACCGCAACTAGGGCACCCTGACCCACCAACCGCACCATGGAGGGGAACACCACTACCAGAATTCCCTGGTGGTAAGATATCACAAATTTGCTCCTCAGAAAAACCCAACAAAGCTGGAATCTTGCCATAAGGCCTAAGTTCCACCCCAAACACGGAAACACCACTAGGACTCGCACCAGACTCACCCCATCGACGGTGAACGAGAAATTCATGCATTATAGTCCCAATACACACATCCTCAAGATCAGACTCTTCTATTTTTATTTTTACCTCTAACTTTTCCATTTCCTCCATGAACACTCTTCTATTTTCACTATTTTAAATAACAGTCAAAGGAATCACAGACAGCAAAGGACTCTACCCATTCTCAAAAATAACCAACGGAAAAACGACACCAAAAACTAAAGAAAAACAACACCAGAACAAGAATAGAAGAATATACTTGTTTGTGAAAACGAAGATTGAACGAAGAAAAGACTCAAAGAACGCCCTTCCTAAGAACGAAGTCAACTTTTCCCGAGTAGTAGCTAAAAGAGAAGGAAGAAACAAAGAACTAGAAAATGACGAATGGATTGAAGCACGCAAAAAGAAAAAGAAGGTCTAGAAGTGAAGGATCGTGAAGGTTTAAGGTGATGATGGCAGCTCAAAGGTTCAGAGTATAACACCTCGTAGTTTTAAAACCTATAAGTATAGTTAAAATATGGATTAAAGGGTAGGATAAGTGAGAATCCTGAGTTCTGGGTCGAAATGTGTAAAAAGGATAAAACGGTAAATTGCCAAACACGTAACCCTAAACAATGAAATGTTAGTAGAAGGTCTCAAATGGGAAAACTACCCTTGAAATGGACTCAGAATGAAAAATTGAGTGGTTAGACAAGTTTTTGAAAATTTGATGAATAGTATTTTTACTGGGTAAAAATACAGCGGTACAGTTGTATCGAAAAGCATGCCGAATAAAATTTTAGCTCTAGGATTAGAAATAAGTTGGAAAAGGTACATAGGACTAAGATTTATGATTATGGATGAAATTTGATTAAAATTAGGGCTTTGGGGAAATGTGCCCACAGTGCACATAACAGCATAAAACTGTGATTTCACCAAATGACCGGAGAACTCCATATTCATCTGCTCCAGGGAAATTAAAGGACTTTGGTGAATGTTAAAATTTGGAGTTTTTAAATAGTCTAGAAATTATTTAGAGATTGGTGGTTTAAGTGGGAGATTTCAATTAATTTGAATTACGCGATGTGGCGAATGAGACCCACCCACTTAAGTGGACAAAGCCACATGTACATAGCACTATCACTCACCACCTTCTCTCCTCCTTTCCTCTCCAACCCGTGGCCATGGTTAGTGTGGGAGCAAAATTTTGAAGCTTTGGTTTCTCTCTCATTTACTCACCAAAATCCAACTTCCACGACATCAAACCTTAAGTAAAACACCTTCTAATCCCGACCATACCATCCTCAACCCTTGAAACTCTCTATTTTCGGAGAAAATTCACACCCATTCCACGAATTTTTGGAGTTAAAGTGATGTTCTTGGAGTTGTTTGCTTGAGTCATTGCTTGAGTATTGTGTGGAGGCCTTGATCCTTAGTATGTTGCTCTACCTATTGATGATTATTTTGGTGGATTGAAATTTCAAAACCTAGAGCATGTGTGGGTGAATTGATGTGGTTGGAGACCTCAATTTTAAATTGTGTATTAGAAAAATGTGTTCTTAGAATGATATTTTATGATGATTGAGCTCATAAAATTTATTGAGGAAAATTCTTGTAACGTAGGAAAATTTGGATGATGAACTTGAAACTTTGTGAAAATGGATTGTTGTGTGATTGAAAAATTGAGTTGTAGAGTAGTTGTAGTACTTAATTATATGGTGAATGATGTGTTTAATGTGTGGGATTGAATTAAAAATCTTTTGGTGAGGGAGCATGTGCAATTCGACCAAAGGAAGGAAAATGGGAAAGGATGATTCTAAAATTATGTAATTGATGGTGTGAGGATTTGAACCAAGTTTAAATAGGTTGTGTGATTGTGTAATGCATGTGAATTGGATGCAAGATCATTGGATGCTCCTAGGTGTGGATTTCGGCCTAAAAGGAGAAATTTAGGAATGTTGAGTGTAAATTAATGAAGTTGTGGACTTGAAATGGTGTTGTGATGGGCTTCGGGAGTCATAGGAAGGTTGAAAGAAAATTAACAACATGAAATTGTAAAATGGGCCATGTTGGCCGAAACCTAATGTGTGTGTGGGGGAAGTGTTTGCTTTGTGTTTTTGACTTGTTGTACAAGTGAATTGATGATCCTATGTGTGATCGTTGTAGGTTGCCTCCCACGGACGTGATCCTTGAGGATTGAGTTTGGTGGATTGCCTTTGGTCCTTGACCAAAAGGATTTGGGTAAGTACGTATGTCACATTTGCATGAATGCTTGAATGACCAAGTGAGTGGTTTTTATGGTACTAACGTATATAGGAATGACCTGTTGTGTAGGCATTTCTGGTTGGACTATGGAGCTAATTGTAGGACACGCGACTATACTAACAACCTGCAGCTGGAGAAGCATGTAGATAAATACACATTAATTGGGATTCCCACTGATTCCATTTTAGTTTTAAAAACAAACGATTCTTTTTCAACTAAAGGAAGTTCTCCTAGATGCCTAGGGCTATGTCAGCAAGGAGTCCCTAAAGTCCAAATTCAAAACGTGGCATCATTAAGTATGCAGTTGAGTATCAAATCGATGGAAAGACTGGTCAAAGCACTGGCATGGATGTTGATCCCAAACTTGTCATTCATAGTAGGAACATTATAGGATTGGAAAATCCTAAAGCTCCAGATCCTTCAAGTAATGTAACTTCTGATTTAAATCCCAATGGTATGAAGGTTGATATAAGAGAAAATGAAGGAGGTATCTTTAATGAGAAGATGAGGTCCGCAGGTAACCTGAATCCTGAAAACCATATGCTTGTTTAATGTCAGTGCTCGCTTGAAACTGCTGTGGAGCAGCTAAAAAATGATTCTTGGGAACCATTTGAGTTTAATCAGAAAGTATAAAGTGAATTTGGTTGCTATTTTCGAACCCCGAATTAGCGGTATGAAAGCAAAAAAATATTATCCGCAAGATTTCCTATGATGGTTGTATTGTAGAAGATGCCTAAAGCTTCATGGGAGGGATTTGAGTGTTGTGGAATAATAATATTTGCACAGTAACATTGTTGGGAAAAACTCAGCAAATGATTCATGTTCGTATCTCCTTCCCTGAAAAGGAAGAGCTTTTGTTTGCTCTTTTATTTACGCAAGTCCTAGGGAAGAGGTTAGACGTACTCTTTGGCAAGATCTCCGTCGCATCTCTGGCATTATGGAAGACCCTTGGCTGATTACAAGAGATTTTAATGAGATTGCTTTCCCTTAAAGATGAAAAGAAGAGGTTCAGTTGATGTAAATAAGTGTTCTAGATTTGCTTCTATGCTTTCTGTTTTAAACATGATTGATTTGGATGACTCTGGATCTAAATTTACTTGGTGTGGGCCTCGCTTTGTGAATTTAGACAGTTTTTAAAAGGCTTGATCGTGCTTGTAGTAATGTCAGGTGGTTGTTACTTTTGAAGAAAGTCATTTTAGAAACCTCCCAAGGATCAATAGTGATCATAGCCCTCTTCTTATTTCTTTGGAGCCTGACAATGGTGTTTGGAAGATTAGGCCTTTTTGTTTTCACTCTTTTATGGCAAGATCATTGCCTTTTTGATCAATTACAGAGGGAGAATTGTAATGGGTTGGGTCAAATCTCTGATAGTTTGAAAATGCTCATTCCTATATAAAAGATTGGAATGAGAAAGTTTTTCGGAACATAAGGCATCGAGAGAATAAACTAATGAGGAGATTGGAAGGCATCCAAAGGTCCATCTAAGATCAGAATAAAGATTATTTAGAGAAGGTGGAGGAAAAAATTAGAGATGAACTTGAAGATGTGCTCGATCAAGAAGAAGGTTTATAGTTTAAGAAGTCAAGAACGAATTGGTTGAATCATGGTGACAGTAATACTAGATATTACCATACTAAAACTGTTATAAGAAGGAAGCAAGGGAAAATCGTTGCGCTGAAGGGCGAGAATGGTCTTTGGGTTCGTGATTAAGAAGGTTTTATTAATCTGATAAGCAGTTTCTACAACAACCTGTTTAAAGAGGAGGTTACCTACTGTTGCGACTTGGCAAGTGCACCGGTCGTAAAAGTAATAAAAGTGTACTGAGTACGAGATCGTTCCCACGAGGATCAGAATCTTCAAGCACTAGTTCGCTAATTGCGTTTTAGTTGGACAATCAAGAGTTTAGATGAAGAGAGTTGTAATTGAAGAACTTGAAAATTAAAGACAAGTAATGAAAAGCATTCAATTAAAGAAAATTCAGAATTAAAATGAATGAATGAAAAGATGATGTTTGATGAAGAATTTAAAAACAAGCGTAGTTAAGGTTTCGACTTCCCCCAATATCCTCAATATGTTACGAATTAAATAGCCAAGAATCTGTTTCTTAATATATTGTCAATCAATTCTTTCTAAGTTAATTACAGCTCAATTCCTTGTTACCATAAATCTATGTAATCTTGAAAGAACTCTAGTTCCCTGATTATTCCCCAAGAAAACATGCATTAAGATCAAGAATTCCGAGATTGCATAATTACCCTATGTCTATCCCTAGATCACAAGGATTATGATAAATTATCAAGTCAGGGTTCATGCACCAACATCCCTATTGTCATACAATTCCCCAAAATCGTTCTATAAGGAACAAACTCATAGAAAACATTAAAAATAGATAATTTATTCAATTATAAAAAGAACAGGATTCAGAGACAATTTAATTCATAAACATAAAGATTCAATTGGGTTCCATCTACCCTTAACTACATAAAAGACTAGCCTAGTATACTGAATTGAAAAACAATAATAAAGAAAAGAGAACCCCAAGCCTCCATTGGTGTGATGTTGACTTGGTTCCTCAGTGTTCCAGCGCTACGCAACAAGATTCCTCCTCTGTGACTTGGATTATGAATCAATCTGTTTCTCTGACCCTCAGCTCCTTATATATAGCCATTGGAGTTGTATTCGTCATTAAATCTCTCACCGAATCTTTATCAAATTTGTAGTTGATTCTACAATTGTTTCCTTTTTGCATTTAATATCTTGGAGATTGGTTACCAGATTTGAGCTTCGAATCTTCATTATGATCTTCCGACGAATCTCTCCAGGATTTCTTTCAATTAATAGAGATGTTCCCGTTTTAATCCCAGATGTCACAATCTGTATCTTTTGGCAAATCTTAGTTGAATCTTGGGCTGGTGATTTCATGCACGAGCGTTTTGGCGTGCATTTAGAGCGCCAAAACGTCCTCCTAGTGCATTCTTCTCTGCCTCTGGACATTTTGGCGTGCTGATGCGCTCCAAAACGTCCTCTTCGAAGGGTGATTTGATGCTGCTGGAGCGTTTTGGCGCTCTGTTGGCCGCCAAAACGCTCTCGTCCAGGAAGTTTTGCTGTTTTCTTCATCTTGAGCGTTTAAATGTGATTCATGGACGCCAAAACGTCCTCTTACAGCTGGTACACACTTGAAATCTTGCTTCCTTGAGGCTCCAACTCAATTTGATGTCTTCTTTTGGTTGCAAAGAGCCATAATAGGTGTCAAAAATCTCTTAAAATAAGAATTATGATAACATGTTAGCAAGATATTCAATTATTGCGACTTTACGATATAAAACCCTAATTTCCATGCAATTCATGATATATTTTGAGTATATTTAAGCTTAGAACCATGGTAAACCAAGAGTTTATCAACCATTCCCAGATTTGAACATTGATGTCCTCAACAATGAACTAGAATAAACTTAGTGGGATTCAATCAAGACTCTCCATTGCATGGAATTCACAGGCAAGATTTTAATCAGAGAAATGACTGCAGAGCATTCAGCCTTAAGGAAAAGATGATATATCAAAGCAGTAAGATCAATAATTCATCAGTAAAAACTTTTAATGAAATTCCTCAAGATCAAGAACAGGGGAAACTTCCTGAGACACTCCCTCACTAGGAGTTTAATTCACTCGCGCTCAACTGTCTAGAGGGTTGGTGTTTCTCTCTTCTTCCACTGAATCAATACTACCATAGGCTTGCTTATATTCTCGCTCTCCACAGTTCTTATGATAAATCAAGCAGATCAAGAGGTCTTTCACAAGGTTGTAACGTGGCCTGGTAAAAGGGAGGGAAAGAAATTGGGACAAAAGTTTAAGATCAATATTCTGATTAAGGAATGGAACAAGTGTTGTTCGTTTCTTCCGGCTGTAAAGCTTTTCTTCTTCTTTCCGGTTCTTCATTTGAACCTTTTCTCTTTTTGTCGTTTTGTCTCCAAGAACATTTATTCTTTGCTTTTCACTTCTTTTCTTTTCTTTGAGCACTTTGCTTGCTCTTCTTTGTTCTAACCAATTTTCCTTCTTTCTTCCTTGGGCTTTGCCTTTTTGCTTGTACTTCTTCTTCCCATTCGAACGCTTGTGTAGTCATAATTTATATCCACTCCTTGCTTCAAATCTGAAATTGATCTTCTATTAAGGTGAGGATTGAATTGGGGAAGTGGCTATTCACATTCAAGGGGTTTTCATGAATAAAAAGTCTAGGCTCAAGGGGGCTTAACTAAGGAATATCAATAAAGGTTAGCTTTTTGGCCATCTAGTTAGAGAAAAAACTTGCCTCTATCATCTCTGCAAGATATATCACAGACTATTTCAATCAAGAAACAAAGCAAGTTCGAATGCACACTCAATAAAAATTTTCTGTATAGGCTCAAAATCTCACGGCTATGAATGCACAGTAATTATCCTGTTCTTTTTCTCAAACAACTTCAATACCAAACAATATATTCAATGAATCATGTCACTTGTTGCAATGATGTTCATAAAATCATGGATCATGTGAGGAAAAAGCTCGATGACTCTTGCTAAATCAGTAATTAGTGTTATCCCAGCTTTTCATATGCAAGATGGGCTTCTTCCCCTCACTTTATATGATGAAATTGAACAACTTTAGTGTTCTTTTATTTGGGGTAACAACAATGCTCATTTGGTTTCTTGGGACACTATGTACAAGCCTAAGGATTTGGGTGGCCTAGGGATCATTAATCTTAAAGCCTAGAATGAAGCTTATCTTCACAAAATGGCATGGAAAATTCTTAATGGCCAAGGTGAACTCTGGGTTAGGGTCTTGAAAGCTAAATATGGTAAATGTCAAGATTTAAGAAGGGGTGTTATTTCCAAGTCTTGTGATTCCAAATTATGGCATGTGTTGCAACTTTAGCAAGTGTACTAGTCGTACAAGTAATAAAATGATAAGTAAAGATCGTTCCCACGAGGATTTGTGTTCAAACACCAACTAACCATTTATAATTAAGTTGAATCAAACAAGAATTCATTGAATGCATTGATAAATGTCACCAAAATTTGAATTGTATTTGGACTTGATAAAATAACTAAAATGTGAATTATAATTTTACAACAAGTAGTAAGAAATCAATGTCCCTCAACCATAAACTTATGTAAGAATCGATCCAATCATGAATTATGTCTCATGTGATGCCAATCAACCTTTTTATTATCACAAGATGTAATTCCTTACTATCTTGGTTGATACATTAATCAAGAACCCCAATCCCTTGGTGATTCCCTTCTTAATACATACATTAAGCACTAAGATTTTAAAGATTACATCAGAGTCCTAATTCCAATCCCTTGAATAATAGAACACTGATGATGAAATTGCCAGTTACAGAAATAATGTAAACATTCATGTTCTACACTACTTCCTTAATGGAAAGAATTAACAAAGACACTTTCATATCATCACATAAAAGATAATCATAATATTCAATCAACCATACATAAATTCATCTTTGAGTTCCATTGAAATCCAACTACAAAGGACTCTACTCAGACATATAAACAGAAACAACAAGAGAAGAGGAAAGATCAAACTCCATTGTCATGTTGTTGAATCTTCAATCTTCAATCACAATTACATAAAGTACACTAAACTAATACAAGACTAAGACCTAAGGAATTTGGAAATTCAGAGAATGAAAAGTCAGATTAGATCTATAAAAGATCAGATCTGATCCCCCTTTTTTTAAGTGTGAAGACCCCTTGCCCTTTTATAGTTTACAAGTTCAAAAACTGAAATAACATCCAGAAACTGACATGGGCGCTAAAACGTTTGATTAGTGTACGTTTTAGCGCTCAACTTGACGGATGCCTAACCGCTTTTAACTGTCCTCAGCGCTAAAATATTTCATCATGACCACTAAAGCGCACACTTCCAGGGAATTTTGGCATTTTGTTGAACACTAGAGCGCTAAAACGCTTGACTTGACCGTTTTAGCACTCGAGACCCGCATCTTTTTGAACAGAAGAGCGCTAAAATGTTTGATTTGGCCATTTTAGCGCTCAACACCAGCACTTTTTGGCTTCATTTTGCAACAGCGCGCTAAAACGTTTGCTTTGGCCGTTTTAGCGCTCAACACTTGAATTCTCCAATTTCTTCAAAATCTTCTTCCTTCTCTCTTTTGCTTCTTGAGATTCATTTTCCTACAAGAACAATGTAAATTTTCAACACAAACTTCAGAACTTGTATTTAGGACTTTCAAGGACATTAACCCTCTTTTCCATCCACTTAATCACACAAATCAAGCTAATTCATGCTTTAAAACCTTATAAACCAAGGGTTTATCAGCATGATCTTAGTAAGTGCTGGAATCGTTTCCTTTTGGGTCTTTGCTGGGAAATTGGTGATGGTAATAACATCAGATTTTGGCTTGATAATTCGCTGGGACTGGAGATGAACCTTTGTTCTTTAGGTCAAGCTCTGATTCTAGATTTGATTTGAAGAAAACTATTACTCAAGCGGCTTCTCAAGGGGTTTGGGATATTTCTCATATCCAATTTTTCCTAAGTGATGATATAGTTTCTAGTGTTACGGGCTATCCCATTCAGTTAGCAGAAAATGTTGATAACAGATTGGTCTGGTTGAATAACCACACTGCTACTTCATTGGTTAAGGTGGCTTATAGAAATCTGATGACATTTTTTGATCTCGATGACAACATCTCTTGGAGAAAGATGTGGACTTGGAAAGGTCTTGGGAGAATAAAAACCATGATGTGGTTAGCTTTTCTAAATAAACTACCGGTGAGAGATAGAACTTACAAATAGAATGAAGGTCCAAACTCGTGTATTAGCTGCCTCAATAGCAAGGAGACCCTTCTTCACGTTCTTCGAGATTGCATTCATGCTCAAAGCATTTGGAAAGACTGGTTTGATAACTGGGTGCATGGAGATTTTTCTAATTTGAATATCCGAGATTGGCTCAAAGGGAATGTGAGTAATCTTTGGAACATGCTTGATCTTTCAGACTGGCGTGACATTTTTTCCCCTACGTGCTGGTACTTGTGGACATGGCGTAATCAACACATCCATGATGATAGCTTTCGAAGGCCACATAAAGGTAAGCATGTTATATCTGATTTTATCTCTCTCATGTTTTCATCTAGGAACAATCAAAAGAGCATTCTTGGACACTCCCCTAGTATTCTTTATGTTAGCAAGTGGTCTCCGCCAAGTCCAGGTTGGTTGAAAATCAACACTGATGGTGCATCTTCCGCCATTAGTAAGGGTGCTAGTTGCGGTGGTCTCATGAGGGATCATAATGGAGTTTTTCTATATGGCTTCAGTTTTAACATTGGTTTTTGTAATCTCATATATGCAGAACTTTGGGAAATCCTTAAAGGGTTGGAGATGGCTTGGGATACCCGTGCTAGAAGAATTGAATTAGAATGCGATGCAGTGAATGCTCTCTCGGTGATTCATGGTAGTCATGACGACCCCAGAAATTCACAAGTTGTGTCCTACATTCAAAAATGGCTTTTAGAGGACTGTATTATGAAGTGTTCTCATACAAAAAAAGAGAACAATAGTTGTGCTCATTGGCTTGCTTCTCATCATCATGACGAGCCTAGCAACTTTAATACCACAACTTGCGGATTTTCTACATCAGAATATGTCCAATAGGCTTTCTTTAGCTGTAGTTTATTGGTTTTGTTTTGTTCTGGGACCTTGCTCATTCTTTATTACAAAAAAATAAAATTAAAATTAAACTATAATAGTTTACCAAAAATAGACTTTTATTTTTTTATTTTTTTTAAAAATAGACTTTAATAATAACGCGGAATGATCATTCATTAATTTTCATATACAATGGTGTTACCTTACCATCTTTTGCTACCCAAGTTTTTGCAGCTATACTAATTAATAGAAAAACAAACAAACATTGACTTCCACACCAAAAAAAAAAGTTAAATATTTTTTATGTTGTACGAGATAAAATTATTCCCTACGCACACATAAAAATATATGGGGTCCATATTTTTTCTCTTTCTTCTCTTTACATAGCCTCACTTGGGCCTCATACACTTTTATATACATGTAAGAGAAATAAAATTATCTCTTACAATATGTGAAACATTAAACAAAATAAACCATTTTGATAAAAAAAAAAAACATAAACATTGATAGCTCAAAATATTATTTTCTTGTCCAAACACTTATTTGGGCCAGGCCTAATTTCTTCGTTCTTCTTACTTACTCAGTGGGGCGGTTATGAACACTGTATGTGATCAAATTGTGAAGAACACTCGCTGTGACAAGCATGAGCCCATTCGCCCAGCCCACTTCTAATGTTCAGGAACTAATGCGGAAACTTTCTTCACGCTCGCACCGCGCCGAGCCTTTGGATCTAAGAGTTGCAAATCTTATCATTTAAGTTTTGTATTCTTGGAAAGAAAGTATTAATATTTATCGTGTTGTAGGGAGGGGGCTGAACCTTTAGCCATCACGTTCTCCCGCACTCCGGATTAGTCCCATAGCCAGCTTAAAGAGTCGAAGCTCGTGGGGATACCGGAGGAAGCCAACTCGTCTCAAAGAGATAATTAGGGTGGGGTAACTCCAAAAAAAAGAAAATAATAAAATTATCTTTTATATACACATAAAAATATTTTGAGTCATATAAAGAGAAGAAAGAGAAAAAGAAAATATAAATTTCACATACTTTTATATATATAGGAGATAAAATTATTTCATATAATATAAGAAATATTAATCCCTAGAGAGAAATATATTTGAATTTATAATTAGGTCCTTGAAAAATAATGTCGAATTGAACTTTTTAAGATTTCTTATGCTATGATTTGTCAATATCATGGAAGAATCACAATAGCCTGTTGGACTCAAAATACCAATACACCAAGTGATTAGGTTAATAATTTATTGGCGTCAGTGTAACAATTAAGCACATGTTTAGTGTTTTTTTTTCTCTTTTAGACAAAATAATTTTTTTTATTAGAAGTTCCTTTTTAAGCATTTTGATTATAAATTTTTCAGAACGCAGAATAAACTAATTTAATGGCATTACCAATTCATGTTAAATGTCAGATTTTAAGTAAAAATAAATAAATAATTTTAAAGTTTTAATTAAAACATGTTTTAAGGATCCATTCTAAGAATCCTATATTTTAAAAGAACTAAATTCTAAGCTCCAGCAATCTCTGTTTCTGATAAATCTACCTTATTTATTAAATTTTACTTTCTTTAAAAATATGTAATTTTAGATTTATTTTTTATTTTAAATTTAAATCCTTTTTCAATCTAACTAATTACTGTGCATATATATTATATAATACGCTCTTCGCCAGGGATATTGAAAAATTGATTCGAACATGGGATTGAAAACTACGTCAAGAAGTTGATAGGGGAGATTCATTGTATACATGTTCATTGTTGATTTTGATCTTCCAACAGATTGTCGTGGAATTTTTTTCATTTGGTTGTCTTATTGCATTTCTCTTTTTCAAAGACATAAAGCAGACATTGCTTTCAGCTGTCGCAGACAGCGATTGATTATAATTATTATCATTTTCAGAAATAATACAATGGAGAATAATATTTTTCTCCTTGAAAAAAAAAAAAAAAAACTAGTCTCACTATGTTATGCATGTTTTCGGTCGAATAAAATTGTCTTTCATAAAAATATCTATAATTTATCAAAAAAAGAAAAAATAATTTTTAGATTAGCTTTTTTTCTTTTTTAATACAATACTATATATCCCAATATTTTTTACATGGTATAAGAGCTTGAACGACTATAAGGTCACAAGTTCGATTCTCACGGGCCCCCCACTTTCAAGTGGAATTAAAATAAAAAACACAAAAATGTAAACCAAAAATTAGGCCTATGCAATTCCACGCTTCTAGCCCTTTGGGCTCTTGCGTGAAGGGGCGTGTTGAGATATATAGTCTCACACTGATTGTGTGGGCAACTAATGTGGCATTTATAAGGCCTTGGGCACTCTCACATTTTGAGCTAACTTTTGAGGTAGTGTATCGCAATATTCTTTAGACTGTATAACATCATATATTGAGGTTAGCTTTCTAATTATTTGAGCAATATCAAACTCAATCAGTAGTCATTCTTTTCGCTTCCCTTTAGATGGACTCTTTTTAGTATATATATATATATATATATATATATATATATATATATATATATATATATATATATATAGCTTTTTTCTTAAAAAAATTTAAAATTATTTTATGTTTGAATAAAATATATAAAAATTACTTTTAAATAAAAATTTATTTGAATTTAAAATTAATAAATAATTTTTATAAATAAAATTACTAAAAAATATATATCATAATAATGTAATACTTGGGTGGAGTGGTTCAAGTAGAGTTAGGGTAAAATCGAATTTCTAAAAAAAATATTTAACTTTTTATTTTTACTTTTCTTTTAAGTAAGAAATCCTGACTTTAAAAAAAAAAAATCATTTTAATCTTTTTTCTAAATTCTATTTTTTTTCAAGTTGTTATCCAAATATATAAAATTATTCAAAATGACTTTTTTAAAAAATAAATAAATAAACGAACACTAAATTGATACCAAACAAGGATTTAATTTTTTTCCTTTTATTCTACTCTAAAAATGTTTAACAAGTAAATGGTAAAATTAAGAGAGCGAAAAAAGGCATAACAGATTTTTCAGCATAGGATCACCTGACATGCGTTATATGTTATCAAAAAAAAAAAAAAAAAAAAAACATGCGTTATATCTTACGAACTCGGAAGCACACATCATCTTACAGTCAATTTCAAGTGTCTTTTTAAAATAAAGTTAAAAGTAAGATTAAAAGTTATTTGGTGATTATATAAAATTTTTAACTTAAAAATCATTTTTAAAGTTAAAAAAACAAGTTATTTCATAAAATAACTTATAATAATTTTTTAAAACTGGTATACTTCTTAAAAAAATTCCTCCTAAGAATTTCTAGATTTTTTATAATAAAAGCTTTTACATAAATATATCTAGCTGAATTTCTCCTTTTAAGGAGATGAGAAACTTAAAGAAAATAAAAAAAAAAACCCATCAAATTGGAACTTTACAATTGAAACAAATATATATTATAATAATGTATGCAATATATATATATATAAATATATATATATATATATATATATATATATATATATATATATAATAATTAAAGTTAACATAGTTTCAAAATAAAATAAATTCCCAATTGCCTTAAAAATAAAATGCATTACCGTATGTGCAGTTCTTAATCCAATAATACTGATACACTTATAGTTGTATCATTACGTATGTGCAGTTCTTAATCCAATAATACTGATACACTTATAGTTGTATCATTACGTATGCCCCAAGCAGATTCAAGAAGTTTGGAGTCAAATACAATGATGCCCCATTAAAAATGACTCGCATGATCAAACGAGCAACAATTTAAAATTTAACAGATTACAAGAAATCCAAATCCGAATGAATCAGCATATTTAATTATAATATGTTCGATAAAAAATGAAAGCAATAAATTTAGCGTGATTGGAGATGTGTTTTGAATAATTTAATTATAATTAATTATCTCTATTTTTAAAAGAAAATTCTTTACTTTTAGGAGGAGATTATCGTTATATTTATCTTTAAATCTTTTTATTTATTTTTAGAATTTTAAATTTTGAATTGATTTGTAAGTGATCTATAAAAACGTGCTTAAAATCGAAGTATAATATTTTGTTAATTTCATAAACATAATTGAGAACATAATTTTATATTTAACCAAATCTAATTTTTTTTCTATTTAGCTGTTTTTTTATGCGCTTATGGCATTATTTGGTATCACCGGCGGACCCACTTGCGGGCAAATGCCCGCAAGTGCGGTCATAAGAATTTTTACTTCAATTTTTTTTTTTAGTTGTTGGTACTTATTTGTCACTTGGTTCAATATATATATTAAGAGTAAATACTCTTTTAAGTTCCTAACAAAAAATATGGTCTCCATTTTAGTCTCTTACAAAAAAAAAAAGTCTCGAGGTCCCTAAAAATCTTAAAGTGGATCAATTTAGTTAAAATTGTGATCCCTCATAAATTAAAAAAAGACCTACATTAATCCCTCAAAAAGATCAAAATGAATCCACTTTGAATTTCATATGGATGAGGTGACTAATTTTTTTTATAATGGACTAAAGTGTGAATCGAGTTTTTTGTTAGGGACCAAAAAAAATATTTATTCTTATATTAGTCAGTAACGTAGTAATGTACGGAGATGATTAAAATAATGTAGTAACGCAAATTGATTAAAGAGAAAACTTAATCTTTTTTCCCTGTCACGTACTCAATCCTTTGTTTCCTTTTTCATTTTTATAAAAAGAGAAGATTGATTGTAAAAAAATTCGGAGGCGCTGCCCTCGAATTCCCACCATTAAACGTGCGGACATAAAAAATTATTCCTGGGTCCGCCACTGTTTGGTATCAGAGCATTAGGTCGTCTTTTAACCAATGATAGAATAGAATTGTGTAGATCATAGATGGCAGGGGAGATGAATTCGATGCGGAAGAAGATGGACAATTACGTTAGATAAACCCGCGAGACATAGAAAATGAAGAGTTCGGAAAACGAATCTATAATTTAAAGCGACAATTTATGCAGATGTAGAGCAAGATCATCTAAAATTATGAGCAACTACTTGTGCAAATGCAGAGCAAGAAAATTTAATTTTTGAAGCGACAACTTATATGGCGCAAAGCAAGAAAAAATTCAAGTTTTGGAGCGACTACTTACACAGACAAAGTTCAACATTCAATCCAAATAAGGAATTGAATCATAGGATGCATCTAACAATGAAAACGAGGATGACAATCCTTTATAGATTCTAAACCAATGGAATCATGGAGTACAACCAAGAAATCGATCCACTTTTCAAAATATGAAGATGTAGATCAACATTCCTGACTTTGAAATCTATGATAATAATAAAGTTTACAATAATTAGTCATCTACAATGATAATTCATACCGTGATAATCATTCAATTTGTAAAAAATTGTTGAAGAACCACATGATGAAGATCTAATAAAGGAATAGTTGTCATTTGAGTTGTCACGTAAAGATATTTACGCACTTAAAGATAAAGTAGATTTGAGAGCGAATCTTTTCCCAATGGGAAAGAGTGACACACTCATAGTTGATCCATTATGCATAACCCAACCAATTAATAAATTGATTTAAGAAGTTTAGAGTCAAACATGACTTGCATATTCAGAGAAGCACCAATTTGAAATATAATAAAGTACAACCAAATCAAAGTCCAAATGAATAACCAAATTTGATTGTAATATGTTCAACAAAAAAGGAGAGGATTAAATTTGACGTTATTAGTGATATAAGTTTCAGAATGTACTTTTAATTATTTAATTGTAATTAATTATCTTTATTTTTTTAAGTTTTCTTTATTTTTATAAGATAACTATAACTGATTTGTTGTACTCATTTTTAAAAAATTTCCTTATTTTTAGGATTTTAAGTTTTGAATCGAATTGTAATTGGTTTATAAATGGATGCTAAGACTCCTATTGTAAGAGTTGAATATTTTATTATTTTGATAAATATAATTTACAATAGAGTTTTCTCTTTTATCGATTTCAATTTTTTTTTGTTTTAGTCATTTTTTATTTGTGCTCTGAATATGAAATATAATTTTACCAAATTATAAATACGATTGTTTTGGTTTTAGAAGAATTAATTTTTACAAATGATATTTTCTATAAAAAAAATTCTAAAGAGTTTTGTGATCCAATTTCTTTCATTAGAGTGTGCATGAGCATTCAACGGAATAAAAGACATTAATTGGTATATTTTAGATGTGAAAAATGGGTTTGATATGTCTTGTCAACCTGCGTAATTTGGCAGGTTGGTTATATTTTCTAACCAACCTACTTTATGGTGGATTATGTTGAACCTTATAGGCTTTAAGTGTAAAAGATATTAAACTTTGATGATAACAAAGTACAAATAAGCTCAACATGCAAGCACACTGAGGAGATCTGTGTTATAAGTCCAAAACGAAAATAAAAGACTAATGCAACACTTAAAAAGCAAATGAGAAGTAAAATTGGAAAAGTCAAAGAAGACCTTCGGAAGTTAAATATTGGATCACAAGGAAGTGATGCCAAGTTAGAAGCTCAATAAGTTATAAATGTTATATTAGATATGGTAACCAAGGGAATGAAGGTTATTGAGCTCTGTTATCAAGTTATGTATACATATAGAGGTGACAAAGCAGGCGCACCGCTTCGCCATCAACCTGTTTACAAATGAGCCAATCCGTCTAAGCCCACTTTTGATAGTGGCCTGAGAAAGCCAACCCACCTAGTTGCTATTAATGCTTAAAATAGAAGATTTCAATTGATCTCAGCTGCATATTGCAACTCAACTTCAGAAATGAAAATCCATTGTTATATAATATTATATGATATATTATTTTGATTTAAGGAATGCAGCACAAGTATAATTGGTTACAATTGGTTATAAAAAGGACAAGTGGAGTACAATGTTATTGTAAGCAAATATCAGCAAATGAACATGATGGGGAAGATGATCCTAGAGAACTCTACTCATTCCTTGATATTAGAAAGATGGGAACTCAATCTCTGATCCACATCTGCCACTAGGAAACACATGCCACTCAATAAAGTCTAAGCCAGAGGTTTCCACACAAAGTCAACTTAGTAAAGTTGGTTGTTACTTGAGGAGTCCACGTTGCATTCAATAAATGGAGGGACTCAAGTCCATTTGATAAGAACTAGACGGGTTGGTGGACTGGCGAGTTGGGGTGGGACGGGCCGAGCCGGCGAGCTGAGCCCGTTTTTTCACCTTTATACATAGTTCACTTAAGCATGCATTTAAGGAATTTAAATAGTGTAATCATACATACTTGATCACACGTGATACTATACTATATAAAGGCTAGATACATTCATTCATGTGTGAGATGATTAGAAACCATAAGGAGTTGAGTTGGATCGAGAAATTGCATTAGTGGACACTTTTGTTATGCAATTTACCTATGTAATACAAGACATTTATCCTAGCATATGATTTACTCGTATAACCATAAGTGACTTATCTGAGTAATTGCTGATGAATAATTTACTCAAGTAATCCTTCGATATTTATCCGAGTAAATTTGTAACATAAAGCTAAAATTTAGGATTTCAATCTCCAACGTCTAGTATATCCATTAGTCTCTTATATAAACATGTATTTAGGGTTTCTAAACACAAATTAGCACTCGATTACACATAATTTCTCAAAAATCAGATTGATCATCATTTAGAGACTTTTTGCCTACTTGAGAGAGAAGACTCCTTAATTCTCTGTACTTCTTCATTTGTACTGATTTTATATTTTTATTGAAATGTGAATAACTTGTTATTGATTTGTTTTGGATCGATTTGTTGTTGGAAGTTGATTTGAGTGATTAGAGATGAGAGATTGACCAAGATTGGTCGAGACTCTTGTAAAACATCACTGTAATTCGATGTCTTAGATACCGGCTAGAAGATCTGAGTTTAGTGGACGTGCGATGGCAGTTTGGACATAACCCTCATGTGATTAGAGGGTGAACAAAGATAAATCACGGTGTTTAATCCTCTAACCCTTAAACTTTTTAATTTCAGCATTTGGTTTTGTTTTGCTTCGTATTAGAATATGATTCAATTCAATTTTGAGTGTAAAAATTGTTTTGTTTATGGTCTCGATCAAATTCCACGAATTTCTTGTATTTTGGGTTAAAGGGCAAATGTTTCTTGCAAAATAAGTTAACACAATTCACCCACACACTTGTCTTGTATTTTATTTTAAAGTTTAATTGGATAATTTAGATAAAATATCTCACTTTTCTTCTAATATATCTCATTGAATCTTTTTCTTAATCTTTTCAATTGGTGAGTTGGACGGCTAATATGTTATAAAATAGAGTGAATTGAGATTTTCAACCCACTTTACAAAACAAAACGAGATAGATTAACCTATGTTATAATGAATTGACGATGGGCAAGTCAGATTGAGTTATTCGTATTATCACATTTACTATTTGTCGTAGAGTGTTGAAAATATATTATAAAATTACTTATATGTTTTTTTTATTTAATCATTTAAACTTTTGAGATGATTGATTCTTGTGGTATAAAATTCCATCCTTATCTTATTTTTTTAATAAATATTATGAAATTTATTAACCGCATAAACTTTGCTTCACTTATCATCAGGATTAGCTAGATAAATTGGTTAAATTGTGAAGTAGTATTTCAATTATTATTTCTTTATAAATTAAAGTAATTGTAATTAAGGAGAATCTGTTACCAATTTGAGTTTTTATTTAAATTTTTAGATATTAGTAAACATTAACAAAACAGAATTATTATTTTTTTATTTTTTTTATCCATTCTCCCATTCACACTGACGCCGCATAAATCCTAAAGAAGAATGAGTGAATGACAGAGTGGTAATAGTTGCAGTTGCAGATCTCGAGTGTGTCGATTGTCCAATCAAACCCGCTTCACTACTCTTACATCTCCTTCTCTAGACACGAAATGTTTAATCCTGACAGAGACGTCTTTGCAGTTCAGACACATGTTCCTTGACTATCTATAAATCATGATAACAACAATTTAGTTTTATAAACTTATTTATTTCTTCTTTTGATTAATGTTCTTTTTCATACATGAAATAAATTTTATCTCTTATATATATAAAAAATATAGAAGTAGGATCTTTTAGTATCAAATATTTCTATTATCAATTTATTATCATTTTTCAACTATTGGATTCCACTTTTTAACAGACAATCTTTGAAAAATTCATGAAGAGAAAAAAAAACTTTTGATGTATTATTGGTAGTACAAAATTTATTTTTATTTTTTGCTAAACATACATAATTATATTAATTGGTAGTAAATTAGTAGTAGGAATTTTTTATAGTAAAAATATCATACCTCAAAAGTATATGTGGTTCATATTTTTTTTTCTTTCTATTATTGTCAAATGGATTTATATGGATTCTATATATTTTTATATGTGTACAGGTTGTACATATTTTATATGTGTACAAAAGATAAATTTATCTGTTATATAACGAGAAATAATAAACCGTTTCTCCATTTTTCTAAATGTTTTCACCTTTATTGTATCAAAAGTTATATAAGCTACCATTTACTTTTTGAAAAATATTGAATAAATTAAATATTATATGAAATTTAAAATATACTGAACCGTATAAAAATTAAATAGTTAAACGTTGAAACAATATATTATTTTTTGTTTATTTTTTTGGGTAAGCAAACAATATATTATTTAGCTGCCCATATCGTGTACAATTTCTATTTAATTATAATAGACGAATATATTAAGATAAAAAATAATTAGTAATGCATTGCAAAAAAATTAGTAATTATATTTTTAATAACTAATTTTTTCTTTTATTATTTCACATTATAATAGAAGAATATATTAAGATAAAAAAATAATTATTACTTTATTTTTCTAATGGCTAATATGTTCTCGCATTATGTCACGTTACATGAGAGAGAGAATCTATTCTCATCATAATTTTATAACATTATCATTAAAGGTTATATGAAAAATATAAAATAAAATTAGTTTCAAACTTCTCGGTATTTTATCTAAGTTCTTTTTTTCTTTTTTTAATAATATTATTTCTTTTTCCAGATCTACCACCTGTTTTCATTTGTTAAGTGGAATAATACGTGTTTAATTTTAATGTATTTATTATACAAATATAATATGATTTAATAGTTTATTATTATATTATTTAAATTTTATTAACGTTATGTAATTATATTTATTAAATAATGCAATAATATGAGAAAGATTATATTTACAAATTACTTTTTCTTATAATATTTTACAACCGTTTTTTATTTTTATATTAAAATTAAATCAATAACGTTTATTCGATGTCATTTTATAATTTTTAATTTGATTGTAATTGAACAGTAAAAAAAAGTTTACAAAAGATGGTAAACAGAAATAATTTTATCTTGAAATATATTATTAAAGAACAATATAAATTTTCACTTATATTTTATAAAAATTAAATTAAAAATCGTTACCCTTTTCATCAACATCACTCATGGCTCTTATGAAGCGTTTCTATAAACAGGAATATCTATGCAAACATAATTTTTTTCTAACTTGATCAATATTAGAAACATGCCCATAATAATATAATTATTTTTATTAAATTATTTTTTGTAATGAAATAAAATATATATATATTCTAATATGTTTAAAAAACTAAAAGTATATAAAATTAAGGGGAATATGCACCAAAAAAATGAGTGGGACTCATTAAAAATAAGAGAAAAAAAATAAAAAATAAATGTTACCCTTTTTTTATCGGTGCATGAAATAACTTTATCTTATATAATATGAAAAATATATAAAATATAAAGAAGCTATATGAAAAAAATATTGTATGGAATTAATACTTTTTATGTAACTAACAAATGTATAATAATTAGAGGTAAATTATATTTATAATTTTTTCATTATCTCATTCAATTATATTATAACTGTTAAATTAAGAAATTTATTGAATATTATTTAATAATTATAAGAAAAAAGAAGCTATAAACATAACTACCCATTAATAATAATTAAGAAGACTCTAATTTCAAATCAGTACCAGTTAATTTTACCATGATATATATCAGAATCCAAAGAACTCGGAAGAGAGAAAACTGTATTCATCTTATTGAAGAAAGATTAGAAACTGAAAAACTGATTAACTACACGTTCAAGTCACTATTTATACAACAGCTATGTAACAACTATAACGTAACTACTTTACCGTAAATTAGGGAACTAACACAACGGTAAGAAACTAACATAATGAACAAACTCATCTAACTTGATGAATATAAACTGATCACCAGATAAATAGATGATGAGTTGTAATACCCCCCCTCAAGTTGGAGGGTGAGTATTGCGCAAACCCAACTTGCCAACGAGAGACTTGAAAGGGCCTGCTGATAAGCTTTTAGTGAATGGGTCTGCCAGTTGATCGCCTGAAGCAATAGGAAGAAGATGAACAAGACCATCAATAATCTTTTCTCGTATCAAATGACAGTCAATCTCAATGTGTTTGGTTCTCTCATGGAAGGCAGAATTATGAGCCAAATAGATTGCTGATCGATTATCACAATAAATTGGAACTGCCTTGTGAAATGGAACTTGGAGATCCTGTAACAAATACCGAATCCATTGAATCTCACAAGTAAGAGCAGCCAAGGCTCTATATTCCGCCTCTGAAGAAGAACGGGAAACAATTCCTTGCTTCTTTGACTTCCAACTGACTAAAGCTGATCCCATGAACACACATAATCCAGTAATCGACCGCCTGGTATCTGCACATGCAGCCCAATCAGAGTCTGCAAATCCACTAGGTTGTAACTCATTAGCTGCTGGATAAAAGAGTCCATTGCTAGGAGCATTTTTCAAATACCGTAAAACATGTAAAGCGGCATTCATGTGAATATCAGTAGGCTTGGAGATAAATTGGCTCAACTGCTGTACAACATGGCATATGTCTGGTCGAGTGGTGGTTAGGTAGAGTAGCCTCCCAATAAGTCGACGATAACTTGCTACATCTTCATAAGGATGTCCTGCATCTTGCTCCAATTTGAGACCAGGTTCTAAGGGAGTAGAGCAAGGTTTGGCCCCCAACACACCTCCATCAGAAATTAATTCAAGAGCATACTTGCGCTGACTTATCAACAGACCTTCATCAGAACGCAAGATTTCTAAACCCAGAAAGTAATGCAAGTTGCCTAGATCCTTGATCTTGAACTCAGAATCAAGGGAGCGCTTGACCGAATCGATTTCTGTTTTATCATTTCCAGCAACTACTATATCATCAACATAGATTAGTAATGCTGTGAATGAGTCTCCCTCAGACTTAATGAGAAGAGAATGATCAGCATGTGATTGCTTATATCCAATAGATTTGAGAAATGAGCTGAGACGGGCATACCACTGCCTACTGGCTTGTTTTAAGCCATAGAGTGATCGCTGCAGTTTGCAGACAACATTTGGACGAGGCAGTATTGCTCCTGGAGGTGGCAGCATGTACACCTCTTCATTGAGTTCACCATGCAAGAACGCATTGTTCACATCGAGCTGTTCCATGTGCCAGTTTCTGGCAGTGGCAATACTAAGCAGAATTTGAATGGTGGTGACCTTTGCAACTGGGGAAAAAGTGTCAAGGAAATCAACTCCTTCGAGCTGCGTATAACCCTTTGCAACCAACCTTGCTTTATGCCTCTCGATGGTTCCATCAGCTCTGAGTTTGGTTTTAAAAACCCACTTGCAACCTATTGGATGTTTGCCGTGTGGTAAATCAGTGTAACTCCATGTATGGTTGAGTGCAAGAGCATCAAGTTCTGTTGTCATTGCCTTCTGCCAACACTCGAGTTTGGATGCCTCATGATATGTAGTTGGTTCCTGTATGGAATTAAGGGTAAGACAGAAAGAGGGGTGATGTGCAGCACATGATGCATATGAAATGACAGAGGATATAGGATAAGGAGTTTTAGAAGTTAGATTGCATTGAAAATCTTGCAAGTAAGAAGGAGTGTGTTTCTGGCGTGTAGAACGTCGAGTAGGAATGTTTATTGGTTCGGGTATGTGATGATCATGAATAGGAGAAGCATGTATAGGTTCAGGTATAGTATCAGGTGTATGCTGTGTGTGATGATCATGAATAGGAGAAGTATGTATAGGTTCAGGTATAATAGGAGAAGAGTGTGATGGAGATAAATCATCAAATGTATGAGAAGATGTATTAGGTGGAACAGCAATGTCAGCAGAAGGGATTAATGAATTTTCAATGAAAGGAAAAGAATTTTCATAGAAGACCACATTTTGTGATTATGCTTGTTCCATTAAGCAGATATCGACAGGCCAAGTGATTGGTTCTGCTAGGCTCCACAATGGGCTCTTTGTGTCCCAACTGAAATTAAATTCACTTGAAATTCAGGAACGTAAAGCACATTATCGAGTTGTAAAAATTCAGATAAAACCACTGTCCCAGAGTATTTGGCAATCACTTTCTGATTGTTAGGTAGTGTGATTGCAATAGGATCAATAATCTTGTTAAAATGAGAGAATAATGAGGACATTGAACATATATGATCTGTCGCCCCCGTATCAAGAATCCATTGAGTGAGGACCTTACCAGAATTCACATTGAAAGCAGATCCATGCTGAACTTGAGCATGCTGGACTTGAGCAAAATTTGCAGTGTGAGAACTTGCATCACCTGCATGATCAGTTTTGCTTTGAGTCATTAGATCAAGAAAATTTTGATATTCTTGTTGAGTGATAGAAACTTTATCAGTATCCTTGGTGCCATCAGCATCTTCAATTAAGTCAAGAAAGGCTGCGTTGGCTGATACAGTCCTTCCCCTGACTTTGAATCCTGGTGGATATCCATGTTTGGCATAACATGTCTCCACTGTGTGATTGGTGCGACCACAATGAGTGCACAATTTGGTTCCACGTCCTCTGCCATTCCTTCCTCTGTTATAGAAATTACCACGTCCACGTTGATGATCAGGCACATAAGTTCCACGCTGATGCTCAGCTGCATAGACTCGTGAACTTGATATATTTTCAGTCAATAACTCAGTGTTCATCTGTCGTTCTTGTTGTGTAACAAGCGAGAAAGCCTTGTTCATGATAGGGAGAGGTTCGATCAGCATTATTTGCGAACGAACATGTGAGTACTGGTCATTAAGACCTTTCAGGAAACGGATGACTTGATCACGCTCTCGGCATTTCTTCAACTTGTCCGAAGCACTACAGACACAATTTGGCAATGGCTGTAAGTTGTCAAGTTCATCCCAGAGAGTTTTAAGTTGAGTAAAGAAATCACCTACTGATGATTCTCCTTGATGAAGACGCTGGATTTCTTCTTGCAAATCCGCAATTCTAAACACATCTGTTTGTGAGAACCGTTCTTGGAGATCTTTCCAAGCATCTTGTGCCTTTTCGATCCAAAGAATGGATTTGGCAATGGAGGGTTCAATGGAGTGATGAATCCACGATAAGACCATCGTGTTGCAACGATCCCATGCCTGGTACGTAGGATATGTTGTTGCTGGAATGGTGAAAGTACCATCCACAAAGGTAAGTTTATTCTTGGAACGGAGCGCCATCTTCATAGCCCGAAGCCACGTGTGGTAGTTCTTGTTATTAAGAAGCGGTGTAACAAGAACCAGCGCTGGATTCTCATTTGCATGAAGATATAAAGAGTTCGAAGGATTCGTAAGATGATCCGGAAGAGGAGCTTGGTTCGCCATTGAAGAATCTGCTGATTGAAGATCAAAGATGAAGCAGTAAGAACGCTAATGATCAAAACGAAACAGCAAGAACGCGATACCAGAGCTCCTAGAGCTCTGATACCATATCAGAATCCAAAGAACTCGGAAGAGAGAAAACTGTATTCATCTTATTGAAGAAAGATTAGAAACTGAAAAACTGATTAACTACACGTTCAAGTCACTATTTATACAACAGCTATGTAACAACTATAACGTAACTACTTTACCGTAAATTAGGGAACTAACACAACGGTAAGAAACTAACTTAATGAACCAACTCATCTAACTTGATGAATATAAACTGATCACCAGATAAATAGATGATGAGTTGTAATAATATAAACATTTCAAAAATAAATGTCTAGAAAGAATTATTTCGATCATAAAATAAAGGTTGTAATGTTTCTCATTGTCACGACCGAAATCGTGATCTAACGACTATCGAATATGCAAAAAAATCTAAATAAGGGAATCACAATCAATTTTATTTTATATTAGGAAAAGTTGAAAAATCTTTTTGAAAATTGATCTTTTAGATTTGAGATCCAAATTCAGGAGTCTCTAATTATGTACAGGGCGGAAACATAATCTCACTCTACCCGTGATATATCCATTTAGAAAATGGTTACAAAGTTAATTATGCAAATCATTATTAAACTTTCAAAATTATTTGTTAATCCCCAAAAGTGAAATTAAATAAATGGAATGAAAACTACATTGTAAAAATTTTAATTTTAGCTTGATCCGCTCCGACGTATTGCAAAAGGAAATTCAAAAGTACGTCAATATTGGAAAATAGTTTGAGTTGGTTAATTTATATTTAGAATAGGTTATTCTACCTACTATTTTTTTGGTTTATCTCTGCCTATCATTCTTCAACACCGTTAAATCAAAATCTTAACTACATTTATCATTTCTCTTTCCTATTGAGATTCTGATCTAATAATTTTGGAGAGTGGTAGGAAAAAAAATGATAGATAGAATAACTTATCCCTTTATATTTATATAAGAGTAAATATCATTTTTGGTCCTCAGCAAATTTCGCGATTCACGCTTTAGTCCCTAGCAAATAAAAGGCTATTCTTAGTCCCTAAAAAATTCAAAATGGACCCATTTAGTTGAAATCGTGATCCTTAAGAAATTCAAAATGAACTCATTTTAGTCGTTTTGAGAGACTAATGTGAATCTTTTTTGAATTTGTGAGGGACCACGAATAGCCTATTTATTTGCTAGGGACTAAAGCCGGCATCGTGAAATTTACTGAGGACCGAAAATGATATTTACTCTTTATATAACAATGTTTTGAAAAGTATTTGATTAATATTTTGTAAAGATATGATTTTGAAAAACACATTTGATTAAATTTTGAGATATCAAGCTATCGCAGCTCAAATAAATTGAAATAGAGCAATGAGATTAATAAGATGTCATAACTCAATTAATCACTTCTTTAATTAAAGCGATTTAGTTGTTGATAAAATTTTAATGTAATGTAAATATGCAAGTTTAAGATCACCAAGCTGTCGCAACCCAAATGTCCCTTAATAAAATGCATTCAGGCTAACAAGCTATCTTAGCTTAAAAGAGATGTCTAAAAAATATGATTTTAGAAAAGCTAGTTTAATTCAATTTAAAATTTGGAATCGTCAAGCAGTCGCAGATAATACGATTTGAAATGGATGCCACAAAATTAACAAATTGTCACAGTTAAGTTAATCTTCTCTAGGAGTATACTCATTTTTAATAATATTTTTTTAATTAGGAAAAATTTGAAATCCCGAACTATCACACTTAAGTGATTTTGATAATTGTTGTGAGATTAACGAACTCGATCTTATGGTTTAATTAACCCTTTTAAATAAAGATTGAGAACATTCTCTTAACTCTTTAGTTCTGTTATGGACCCGTATAATGAGCTCATTAAGTAGCAAGCCCAACAAGAGGCAATCCAAAATATGGATTGATACCAATAAAGGATAGATATCCAATAAGGATACTAATCCTAATACTACAACATAGCTATCAGGCCTGGACCCTCATCAGAGGAACCAAAGGCCCATCCACACTACCCACAGGTAACCTCTATAAATACACAGGTAAACCCTAAAGGTACGTACACTCTATCTCTTACTGTTATGCTGTCACTGTGCGCACACACACACCCCATTGGCTAACGCCGTTATAATATTCTGTTCACAGTGATCTGCTTGACTCAAGGGTATCACCTTCATCGATACCTTGGAGATGGCACTAGATCCAACATCAACATACTAGCCTATTGGGCTAGACATCTCTGTCTCAAGGACAGAACATTGGCGCCGTCTGTGGGAAACTTTTGTCTGCGAGTTTGAAGTTCCCATCAATCTGACAAAGGATGGCAATCCAGAAAAGGAGCAGTAGCCAGCAACAACCCCAAAATCAGAACCAACCGTTGGATCCAGTCCTAGAGGAGGTAAATCAACCTCAAAACCAGATTGGAAACAACGTGGATTATGATGATGTCGAGGTTAAGGACGACATCTCAAACACTGCGTCTACTCCAGTGCGTCGAGATAGGGGGGCCGCGGCGAACATGGCTCCAATTGGAAATAATCCTTCCCAGCATCCAGGGGATCTTGCTGCGCGTATCGCTCAATCGGCCGACCCGGATACTCGATTGGCTAATAATGCATTCGCTGCGATCATGGAACGAATCGCAAAACTGGAAACTCGTAGTAACCTGCAAAGGCAGCAGGATTTTCGGGCAATACAGGATGAAAATAACAGGAGAATGCGAGACCTGGAGCAGCGCTTAACACAGTTGACGGGACCAGGAGCAACAGAAGTTAGAGGCCAACCTGCTGATGGCCGAGAAGGAACTCGGAACCTAGTTTTACATAACCGGGTTCCCTGTGTAGAAAGTCATAAAAGGACCAACCCCGTGAACGCTGCAAACCCGGATCAGGGAAACCAGGTCGTAGATGGCCAAAATGCCTAAAATCATGTGGAGCAAGCTAACGGCCAGGGTGACCGGGTTCTGATTCACCCTGACCAGAACGTTCAAAACATTCGGGGCCGAGTAGAACCCGGCGCGTATAGAAGGAAGTATAGCAGGGGGCAGTATAATAACAACCCTTTTACTGGCGAAATATTAAATGTTGTCTTCCTGGAGGATTTTGACTCGGCACGTCTGCCAAAGTACGATGGGAGCCAGGATCCGCAGGTCCATATAGATGCTTTCGACACAGATATGTACATCCGAGGAATTGATGAACCTCTCATATCCCGGATATTTGCCATAACACTGACTGGAGCAGCACAGGCATGGTTTTCAACCCTTCCTGCTAATTCCATTGGGTCATTAGAAGAATTCGGACAGAAGTTCCTCTTAAACTTTGCAACTAGCAAAAAGCATCCGAAGTCCGAGTTCGCTCTCGGAAAGATACGACAGCAACCCGAAGAAACCCTCCAGAAATATCTTAATCGGTTCAAGGATGCTGCATTGCAGGTCCCAGGGCTGCAAGAGAATGTCCATGTTCACCTTATTGTGGCGGGTTTGGATGGTGCATCCAGACTAGCCAAGTCGGTCTATAAAGACCTAGTAAAGACGTTGGAGGAATTCAGAACTCGTTCGAAGAAATATCTCGAACTAGAGCAAATGGAGATTGCAAATGCGTAATCCGATGAGGGCAAAAGGTTAAGCCCAAGAAGAAGGAGCCCACCTCAAAAGGGGAAAGAACGAGTTGACAGTAAGAAGAAAGATCAACGCCCCCGAATACCGGACATGAGGGATCGAGTTGGGAGATATGACAAGTATACACCTTTGAATGCGTCGCGCTCGCAAATCTGGAGGGAAGTGGCACTCATGGAGATGAAGAAGGTGGAACGACCCCGGCCCATATTCGACAGAGGAGGTTTGGACAAATCAAAGTACTGTGCATTCCATGACGGACCGGGGCATACTACTGATCAATGCTGGGATCTCCGAGATGCGGTGGAGAAGTTTGTTCGAGATGGAAGGCTACGTCAATACGTGATAAAAACCCAAGGTTCCAGAAACAACAAAAGGAAGTTGGGAAACAGAAATCGGAGCAAAAGTCTTGTTCCTGAAAATAAGAACAAACAGGATAGGAATCAGAAAAATGATCCCAACTATGACAAATTCCCAGAAGTGGAGTTTGATTGTAATGTAATTAGTGGAGCCTTGGGGGGAGTGATCTGCCTCTGGCATGTGATGTTTTCCAAGCCAAAAATAATAAGAAATCAGTCCTAAAAGAGCATTTCTTGTATATTAATTACTTTTATTAGTTAGTTTTCCTATTTCAGTTTATTTTTCATCTTTTATATCATTTTTGCATGTTAAAGCAAGAAGAAATAGGAAAATTGAGAAAAATTGAAAAAGGAAAGTGGCGCTACCCGCGCCACTTTGGCGCTGTTACAGCGCTGGAAAAATACAGAGACCAGGGATTGGGCGCGAGACCCGCGCCAGAATGGCGCTACCCGCGCGAGAAATCGACCCAGTGCAAAAAAGTGGCGCTAGACCCGCGCCAGAATGGCGCTACCCGCGCGGACTTCAGCGTGGAGGCAATTTCGAACTTAAAAGGACGCTGCGAGGGTTCTTTAGGAGGGACTTTTTGACGACAGAGCAGAACAAGGATTCGTGAGGAAGGGAAGAGCAGAGGATCATTCTCCGTTCCTCCTAGTAATTTTATTTTGAATTCTATTTTATAATTTTATGTCAGCTATGTCTATGGCTGGCTAATTTCTTTTATTGTAGTTAGGGTCACCAACCCTATGTGAGCCCTTTTTGCGATGGATTGATTATTTTCGCTCATTTATTTTAATATATTTTATTTTTACTCTGTGCGTATTGATATTATTTCTGTTATACTTGATCAGCCTAATAGGAGATAATAATTTGGGAATTAGGGCTCACAATAAGAATATTGGGGTTTTTGATTCTGAAAGGGGGTAAGGTAACAATTTATGCATGCTCTAGGGATAGACTTGTGTGAGTTGCAGTCGTTTGATTTGTCGTAATTAATGCTTAATTTCATGCGGGGTTGCTAAGGGATTAGGATTCCAATTGAATTAAAGGGTTAGAATGCCAAGGGATTGGGATTTAACTAATTATTTGAGATGATAATTTGTCTGAGTTATTAAATTGAATGAACGTTGTCAATCAATCCAAAGTTAAAGTGGGGATCATATGGTGCGTGTACCTTAGCTGCAATGTTTTTTATTATTCTCTCAAAAATCCAAAGTTGACCATTGCTATTTAAATTGAAATTTTATATTTTAAATTTCTGTCTTTATTTTACCATCAATTCACTATTTTCCCAAAACAACTGAGTTTTCCAACTTAAGGGGACTGGTTTTTGTGATACTTGGTTTATAATCCCTGTGGAGACGATACTCTACTTACTCATTATATTACTTGTGCGATCGGTATACTTGCCAGTGAGCATCAAGTTTTTGGCGCCGTTGCCGGGGATTGTTAATTCCAATATTATAAATAACCATTGATCTTTGAGATTGATTTTTATTTTTGTTTTATTTTTTTGTTTTATTTTTTCTGTGTTTTGCAGGTGCTACTAACCATTTTTTCTGAGTTTATGCGAGGTAGACTTGGTCGTACAGAGTTTGTGATTGATCCTGAAATTGCAAGGACTGAGAGGAGACTGAGGAAAGTTGCCAAGCAGATAATTTGGGAAGAATTCAAGAACATACCTGTACAACCAATACAAGAGATGGCAGAAAACAACAATGCTGGTGGCAGAGGCCACAATGCAAATAACCCACCTCCAAGATTGTTGGACACCATTCTGACTCCGGTGTTCAATAGGGCAAATTCAAGTATACTCAGGCCGACGGTGGAGGCAAATAATTTTGAGCTGAAGCCATCTTTAATTACTTTGGTGGAGAGGGCTCAGTTTTCTGGTGCTGAGGATGAAGACCCTCATGAGTTCATAGATGGATTTCTTATGATCTGTGATACTACTAAGCACAATGGAGTGTCTGCCGATACTATCAGGCTTCGATTATTCCCTTTTGTTGTTAAGGGAAGGGCTCTCAGATGGATAGAAAGGCAGTCAGCTAATAGTATCATGACATGGGAAGACTTGTCAACAAAGTTCTTTGACGAGTTCTTTTCTATGGAGAAGTACAACCAGCTGGTGAATGAGATCACCAACTTCCGCCAGCTTGAAGGAGAATCATTGTGTGCAACCTGGAATAGATTCCAAGAACTTATCAGAAAGTGTCTGCACTATGAGGGAGACGATGATAGAAAGGTGGCGATCTTCTTTAATGGCATCTCTCCTGAAATAAGGTTGGTGATTAATAGTGCAGCTGGAGGTTCTATTCGGCAGAGTACATCTAAGCAAGCTCTGGACTTGATAAAGAAACTGGCGAGAAATGAGAATGAGAGCTTCCCAGTTCAAGCAAGAAAAGAAGTGATAAATTTGGAGAGCAATGATGCTATGCTTGCTGAACAAAAGCTGTTGTCCAAGAAGCTTGATAGTCTGAATGAAAAGTTTGAGAAACTGCAACTGTCCAAGGTTCAATCAACTTCTGTGGTGTGTGAATACTGTAGAGAGGCTCACGAGTCTAATGAGTACCCTACTCTAATGGGTGATAATCCACAGCAGTTGCAAGTAAATGGGGTTTGGTATGAACAGAAGCCCCAACAAAATTTTTCAAGAAATCAGAATTTTCCTTCTGGAAGTAATTTTCAGAGGAGAGGTCAAGGAGGTGGTCTTGACTATAGTTCCAACAACTTTCTGCAACCTCCTCCTATTCCACAAAAGGAACCTTCTGATTTGAAAAAGTTAATTGGACAAATGGCTCAACATTCTAATGTTTTCATGAAGGAGACTAGAGCCAATACCAAAAACACAAATGCTTTCATGGAAGAGACTAGGGCCAATACCAAAAACATGAATGCTTCTATCAGAAATTTGGAGAATCAGATTGGCCAACTGGCTAAGCAAATTGCTAATAGAACTCCAAGTACCTTCCCTAGTAACACAGTTACTAATCCGAGGGAAGATTGTATGGTCCTCACAACCAGAAGTGGTAAAGTACTGCCATCTTCGGAGGTTGAAGAGAAGCTGGATCCTGCAGGAAAACCTGAAAAAGAAATTAAGAAACCTGCTGAAGTGGTGAAGCCATCTGAAAAAGAAAAAGCAAAAGAGAAATTTGAGTTGAGTCCTGAATATGTGAGAGCCATGGCACCTTATCCGGAAAGATTCAAGAAAGATGCCCAGAAACAACATTAAGAAAGGTTCCTCGATATATTCAGAAAGCTTCGCATTAATATTCCATTTGCTGAAGCCTTGGCTAATATGCCCAATTATGCCAAGTTTATGAAGGACCTTTTGTCAAGAAAACACAAGTTGCAGGAATGCCAAACTGTGACACTCACTGAGGAGTGTAGTGCTATTATTACAAAGAAGTTTCCGCCTAAGCGTCATGATCCAGGGAGCTTCAACATTGCAATTGCTATTCGTAATACTAATGTCGACAAAGCCTTGTGTGATCTTCGGGCAAGTATAAATCTGATGCCTTGTCTATGTATAAATCGTTGGGGATATCTGAGCTTAAACCTACTATGGTCTCCTTGCAACTCGCTGACAAATCTTTAAGGAAACCTAGTGGTATAATTGAAGATGTTCTTGTGAAAGTGGACAAGTTCATCTTTCCGGCAGATTTTGTAGTGTTGGACATGGAAGGGGGAACTGAGATGCCTCTTTTGCTGGGTAGACCTTTCTTGGCCACTGCTCGGGCCAAGATTGATGATGAAAATGTAAAGCTTGAGTTAAGAATGAATGATGAGACAATTATCATCAACGTCTTTGACTCTATGAAACAATCTTCTGACAAATGCGATTGTTTAAACTTGATGTTTTAGAGCAAATGGGGAAAGAAGATGGTGCCCCAAAAATAGAGTTGAAGGAGCTTCCTGAAACTCTTCAATATACCTTTTTGGGTAATAAGGAGGCGGTGATTGAAGTATTGAAGGAACATGGGACTGCCATAGGGTGGTCTATTTCTGATTTGAAAGATAAAGATCCCTCTTCTCGTACCCACAAAATTCTTAATAAGGATGATGACAAAAATGTGAGGAAACTTCAAGGGAGGCATCATCCTACAATGAAGAAGGTAATGAGAAAGGAAGTGGTGAAGCTTCCTGATGCTGGTATAATTTACCCGATTTTATATACTGTTTGGGTAAGTCCAGTGAAGACTTTTCCGAAGAAGGGAGGCATCACTGTGGTCCACAATGAAAAAAATGAACTAATTCCGACCAGAATTATTACTGGTTGGAGGATGAGTGTGGATCACCGGAGGTTGAATGCCGCCAAAAGGAGGACCTGTGAGAGAGACGCTACGACTCTGTCTCTCATAGGAAACAACACTTGAAAGAGTAAACGTCAGGCTCGTGACGTTAAACAAGCGCTCATTGGGAGGCAACCCAATGTAGAGTTTATTTTATTCTTAAAAAAAAAATACATGTTCACTATCTGGATTAAAATGCTGAGTTATATGCTAAGATGCATTGACATATTGTTTTCTGACTTTGATTCCAACTGTTGCTTTGTTCTGTTTTATTTTTGGGATAAAGTTGGAATCAAATCTGGGAATGGTGGTTTGCTATATACTTCTGGTTTGATTACTTGTTATCTAATTGCCCTATTGTCATATTCTATGCATTGGGAAATTTTTCTGGTTTTCAGGGTTCACAAGCTGGAAAGTCTAAGAAAAAAATTGGCGGTACCAAAATGGGCTAAGACTTCTGCTTCTGTGTCTTTTGATGATTTTCGGTTTGCTTATGCACCGATGCATCCAGTGCCACCAGTTCTTCCATTTGCTGAGTCATCCCATGCTACTGAGGGAGAAGACATGGAGGATTGATTATATCTCCTTGCTGTTGGAGATTTTTTAATTGCTTTATTTTAGTTTATCTTTTTAGAACTTTTGCTGTTTTATTATGACCATAGGATTGATGTTAGGGTCATTTAGATGATGTGAGTTTGTTTATGTCCCATACATTTTGATGTTTTTATTGTGCGGATTATAGTTTATTCTATATACTGCTGTTTGTTCCATGGTGCAGATATTTTGCTAATCTTTGGGTTTAATTATTGCTGGGGACAACAATTCTTTAAATCTGGGAATGGTAGGCATTGGGAAGCACTCTGGAACTGCAATCTTTTCTATCAGGGGAGATATTCTAAACTCTTTACATTTTATTTTTAGTTAATTGTTAGTTTGTGTTGCTCTTATATTTTATTTAAAAAAATTGGAAATACATTTCTGAAGCAATTCTCAAGTTTAAATGTGCTTACCTAGTTAATTTGCTGGATTGAATCTTAGGAAGCATGTTTGTGTGACATTCTGGTATAACATTGCATAGGTATAATTGGATTACATGATTGCTCGTTTGTCTGAATTGATGTTATGAAATTCTAATAATGTCTGAGGTTAATTTTCATGAGTCTATGTTGATACCACAGCTTGTGAGGTTTGAGCTTAAACACTGAAATTTCTTGTTGAGAGACCTCACTGTTGTAACACTCTATAACTTGATTTGTTTCTCTGTGATGCATGCATTGGTTGAGATGATTAAGGCATTTTGTTCTTGTTAGCCTATGGCCAAAATAGCCCACCTGTATGAAAAATTTCCATTGCTAGCCCCTTGAGCCTAAGCATATTTTGTTGATAAATGACCTGTTAGCCTGATTGATGGCTTAGCTTATATCCATGTGACTTACCCTGTTTGAGATTGAATTACTGATGTGTTGAAAATAAATAAAGAAATTGAGGTAAGCTCCACAAAGGTTAAGTGAAAAAAAAAACAAAAAAAAAACTATTATTTATGCATAAAAGGTGGCTGAAAGGAATTAATTCCCGAAATTCTGTGGAAATGTTAGTCGAGCAAGACCATTGAATTGAATGTGCTAAATTGTAAGAGTATCAGTTTTTCAATCTCATTGTTGTTTTGAGCTACTATCCATATATTCCTACCCGTTTAACCCAGCCAAGATACAACCTGTGAAGTCCTTTTGATCAACTGGTGCATGTGTTTGATTCTTCATTTTAAAGAATTTTGAGAATATGATCAAGCTTATGATAGTGTTATAGCGGTGTTGGATTGAGTGCTCATAATACCCTAAACACTAAGTGTTGAGTGAATACTATTTATCTTTGTGAAGGGTAAATCAACGTAGACTTGAATCTTTTTGAAGCTGATGATATTGTTGGAATTTTGTGATGTTGGATCAGTCATTCTTAGTATATTGTGTCTGAGAGTGTCTATGTATTGTTATGCTGGAAAGATTGTTTATTTCCTGGATTGAGTCTTGTTCGTTGCTAGGGACAACAACGTTTAAATCTGGGAATGATTTGATGTGCCTCTGGCATGTGATGTCTTCCAAGCCAAAAATAATAAGAAATCAGTCATAAAAGAGCATTTCTTGTATATTAATTACTTTTATTAGTTAGTTTTCCTATTTCAGTTTATTTTTCATCTTTTATATCATTTTTGCAGGTTAAAGCAAGAAGAAATAGGAAAATTGAGAAAAATTGAAAAAGGAAAGTGGCGCTACTCGCGCCACTTTGGCGCTGTTGCAGCGCCGGAAAAATACAGAGACCAGGGATTTGGCGCAAGACCCGCGCCAGAATGGCGCTACCCGCGCGGACTTCAGTGTGGAGGCAATTTCGAACTTAAAAGGACGCTGCAAGGGTTCTTTAGGAGGGACTTTTTGACGACGGAGCAGAACAAGGA
>NW_026898811.1:0-61687 GCF_033153095.1 Gastrolobium bilobum | reverse complement strand
GCTCGGAATGCTCTTCTTTACTCTTTGAATATATCAGTATGTCATCTATAAAGACCACCACAAACTGATCCAGATAGGCTTTAAAGATCCGATTCATATAACCCATGAAAACGGCTGGTGCATTTGTAAGCCCAAAAGGAATAACCAGATACTCATAGTGCCCATAACGGGACCTGAAAGCTGTCTTCGGAACGTCATTATTCTTAACAGTAACCTTGTTCAACTGCCGGTAGTCTGTACATAATCTCATAGACCCATCCTTCTTCTTAACAAAGATCACCGGTGCTCCCCACGGAGACACACTCGGTCTGATAAAATTCTTACTGGACAAGTCTTCAATCTGCTTCTTCAATTCAGATAATTCTAGAGGTGACATCCGGTATGGGGCAAGGGAGATAGGTCCCACACCAGGCAATAAGTCAATTGCAAATTCAATTTCCCTCTCTGGAGGAAAGTGCGGAATTTCATCCGGAAAGACATCCTCAAACTCAGAGACAATCGGAATAACAGAAATTGGCTCCTTGTTGACGCCAACCAGACCTCCCAATAAAACATACCCGGAATCTCCTTCCTTCAAGGCCTTTACCACCTGAAGTACAGACAAATAAGGAGACTCCATTTCTTCATCATGAGATGAGACATAAATGGTTTTACTGCAGCAGTCAATCTTCACACAGTACTTGGACAACCAATCCATCCCCAGAATTAAATTCACAGAAGCAAGGTGCAAGACAATAAAGTCGGCAGAATATTCCCTGCCTTCATACTTGAATTTCACATTTTCACAAACATAGTCTTCATTAAAAACTCTTCCCACAGCCGTAACAATACGCATAGGAGTTTTCATTTTTATCACATGCAGACCAAATGCTTCAGCTACATAATCAGCAATAAAAGAATGCGTGGCACCAGAATCAAACAAAACACTAAGCATTTCATCATGAATAGAAATCATACCTCGCACCAAACTAGCTGACCTCTCAGCCTCTTGCTGAGTCACTGCATATACTCGGGCAACTGGAGGTGGGAGAGGTAGAGATGGTTCCTCAACCACAATAGGAGCCGGAGTGGCCTGAATAGTAGAAACTTGTCCCCCATTAAAGGGGCAGTCCCTAATAAAATGCCCAGGTTGGCCACATTTGTAACACAATCTTTGCTCTTTTCTGCAAACCCCAGCATGAACTTTACCACATGTAGCACATAGAGAAGCAGGCTTAATATTTCCAGGCTTAGAATTTCCCGCCTTTTTGAACTTACCATCAGACTGTCTAACCTGCAACCCTTTTCCTTTAGAATTCCCAGAAGTGTTTTTAGGACCAGAATTAGGAGCAGATTGGTCCTTATGCTTCCTTCTGTAATATTCTTGAATATTTTTACACTTTTTAACAAGTGCAGCAAAAGTATCAAATGAGTCACCTGCAAGTTTTTCAGAGATGTTATCATGTAATCCTCTATGAAATTTAAAAATCAAGTCATCCTCTGTAGGTGGAGCTCTCTGGAAATGAGAGTATTTGGCCAGCTTATTGAACTTATTCAAGTATTCATCAATAGACATCTGACCCTGCTTTAGTTCTTCAAATTCACCCTTCTTCCTTATCCGGGCTTCAGCCGGAAAGTATTTCAGCAAGAATTGCCTTTCAAATAAAGGCCAGGTAATAGCATAACCCTGACATTCCAAGGGCAGACGGGTATTTCTCCACCAATCAGCTGCATCATTCTGCAACATATAAGAAGCATACAACAATTTCTGCTGATCATCACACTCCATGACAGTAAAAATGCGATCCAATTCTTCTAACCACTGAATTGCAGCAATAGGATCAATGCCTCCTTTATAATTTGGTGGTGCATGTTTTCGGAAGGCATTTAGCATTCTTTCTCTTTGCTCTCTATTAGTGGCTGGCTGTGCCACACCACCCCTGTGACTAGATTCTTCATTCACATCATTATTTCCTTCACCCTCCACAACAATGGGATTATGAGGAGGAGGAACAGGCTGTTGTGGTTGTGGCTCAGGCTGTGGCTGTTGCAAAGGCTGTGGCTGTGGACCTTGCCCACCCGCCCTCACCTCAACCAAGAGTAATCTCATCATTTCAATATTCGCCATTCTGCTTGCTGCCATCATTTCTTGATTGGCCAACCTATTAGCCTCTAACAGATCTTGATTTGCTTTCATCATCACTTCTAGCTCTCGCTGCCTAGCTGCAGCCATATTTTGTTGCATCTCAGTTAAGGCCATTATCATTGGATCTGGCTGTGAAGTATTTCCCCGCGGGTTAAGTCGGGGTCTTGCCAAATCTGCCAATATTGGATCGGTCGGGTCAATAGGAGGATCAGAAGTCCTTCTTGGGCGAACCATAATTCTGCATATTTCACACAAAGGAATGAGTTAGCTACGCTCACACTCGGTGATCAGACATGCATATCATAGTATTCCAAGAAAAACTCAAGAACATAACAACCCGAACAGTTCATGCAATATTTCACAGGCTCTCCTAGAGAAACTGCTCTGATACCATAAATGTAACATCCCCGTCTCGAGCCGGTTCAATTAACATACATATGATACAAACAGAAACAGCGGAAGACTTAACTTACAAAAATATGAGCTAACTTTTTCTTTTTCTAACTTAATTCTTACTCGGCGTAAACGAAAATCGGGCAGAGTTTCCTCTATAAATCGGACAACTGGGGATTTTCCAATCCCACTCAGAAGCATTTCCTGATAAACAGTTTATACAACATATCAATTCAGAAATACCAGATATCCAAATATAATCAAATACCCATACATGGGCGCATGCATAACATGGCTCCGTGCCACTAAATCTAACAGCATGCCATCAAAACATAAACCTATCTGAATACTACATCATCATATAACGTTCCTGAATACTCAAATGTACATGCATCAAACTGATAGACATGTACAAAACATATACAGGCCATATACAAAATAAAGGATCAATATCATGATCCATCAAATGCGAAAATACTAAAATACATCAAACACTCCAAAAAGGTAGTAGCCTACAGCCACTCAAAATCCGGTCTGTCAACTGCCTCAGCCACGTGTCGTGTCCCTGCCTAGTGAGGACTCACCGGAAATCTGGGCCCCTGAAAATGTGTCCCCAAAGAGGGGTGAGATTACAAATCTCAATAAGCTCCAGGTTTATAGAGAATTCTCCATACCCCTGGCTCACTCCTGCATGAAATTCAGATACAGAGTATACAAATACAACATATAACAGATATCATAACAGAACAGAGCATATATCCATATCATATCAGAGATGTGCGCCGTCATTCCCAAGGGAGGACCCCAAGCGGAAATCAACGCACGTGTTCCCGAGGGAGGACCCCAAAGCGGAACCAGACATATCAGAGGAGTACACCATCAGTCCCGAGGGAGGACCCCAAAGCGGACGTCCGGGTACTATACAATCAATGGCCAGAGATTGTTACAGAAATCATATTACAGAAGTCATATCAGAGCAAAACATATCATGTTATCAAATAACTCTATATGAATGCATCTATACAAAGCATCTAAATCACAGTCATACAGTCCAACCATAGTTCACTAACCATGGTGGAGCACTCAAGCAGGAAAAGACTCCTTAAACATAGAGCTTACCTCTTGAAGCTTTACCAATACGCTTACTTGTGGAACAAGTTACTTTTATCGCTTCAAGAGATTTCCGATCCTTCTCAATCCCTAGGCACACCTAGAGAATAATTTACAATGCATCAATAAAATGATGCAATACCATGATTATTTCATAAGCATACATTTTATCGCTTATTTTCCTTTCTTTATATTTTTGCCAATTCTATGCCAATACACAAGTCTAGACCTCTATACACCCGTTGGCGTTCTTTAATTTAATCAAGCATTTACTTAAGAATTTTTCACATAAATCATGTTATTTTTCTTTAAAAGTCGCGGGCGTACCCTTAGGGACTCAAGGTATTTTTCAACCATTTGTCAAAGCATTTCACTTCTTAGCTCATCCATTGGTATATTAAAATGCAACCCATTTTATTAGAATAAAATGTAACCAATATATATATATACCCCTAAACATCCTATAGTTCGCAACATAGAGCAAGTATTTGTAGGATTTTTTTCTAACTTTGGCATTTCCACCAATTAATCCATTTACACTACATTCCAACATATTTTACCTTTTCAAACATACAATAAAAATTTGCATGATGAACCCTATATAAGCCATGAAGGCCGAAACCTAGGGGAAAAGTGCACTAGGGCTTTTCAATTTTTTTATCACAAATTAATGCTTACTAAACACTATCATTCCTATACAACAACAATCCATCATAATTTTCACCTTCTAACATCAAATATTTCCCACTCAAAACATGCTCCAAATTTTCAAAACATAGATCACAAAATAATACCATAGAAATAAAGGTTTCTTACCTCTAATCACTTGTACAAAGCCTAGAGAATAACCTCCAAGCAAAGCTCCATCAAAAACCCACTTTTTCTCCTCCTATGAATAGTAATCCGAAAATAAGAGGAGGAATAACTCTTCACACACTCAACTATAGCTCAAATGGATAGGTGCAATGGATTCCTTGAGTGGTTCCTAATCAATTTCAAGTGGTGGGTCATAAGATTTGGTTGAGAATTCAAGAAGAAATCAACAAAACAAGCAAAACCCTAACCCCCCCTTTTCCATGGCTGAAGCTCGGCCCTTCAAGAGAGAGAAGAAGAAATTTTTGCAATGAATAGTGATTCATTTAAGTGGCCAAGCTATTTAGGCACATGTGGCCCTTTTGTCGGATGTTTTTCTATCGCGTATTTCACTTAAATTTACCGGAAACTTAACTTAAAGCTACGGATATATTTTTATTTTTCTAAAGTTATTTAAATTAATTTTTATTTCCTAAGGAACAATATTCATAATTCACAGTATGGTTTTTGCACCGTTTTTAACGAAATGCACTGTGAACCACTAACTGTACTTTATTTAATTCTGAAACTTAACACTTATAAACTTATCATTTTCTTGGGCCTATATTGACTTGCTTGGCATATATTGGACTTTCTTATTCTTATTTCATCAATTATTTATTTCTGGACTCTACCGGTTGCTTAAACAGCAGTACAAAATACCCGGTAGAAACACTATTCACGAGATTTTCACGGAAAGTGCCAGACTATACAATTTTTCGTTCTGAACTCATATTTGTCATCAGAATTTTCAAATTATGTTCCTAAAATTATTTTGCTCATTTTAAGCTCTACCGGTTAATTCACAAAACTGTAAATTCTCCGGCAGAACGCACTGTTCATAACATAGTCATGATTACAGTCAAAATACTCGAAATCGCTCACTGAATCTAATTATGGCATTTAAATCCTTAAATTAAATCTCTAACTAAGATTTACCAGTTAGGGTCATTAGTACCTCGTAAACAAGATGCTACACTTCCATTAACCATGAAAGGAAATACAAGTAACCTCTCAGTAGGGGTCATGCAAAAACCACACAGCCGAAGCAAATTTCGATGCACAACCATGCTGATCATTTTTACTTCAGTTTGAAATTGTAGCTCCCCGCCTTGGGTGCGTTCCTCTTCAAGTCTTTTTACTGCAACAAGAGAACCATTTGCTAAGCGTCCTTTATAAACTTTTCCAAATCCACCTCTACCTAGAATGTTTTTGTTATTAAAGCTATCTGTTGCAACTTGCAGTTCACGCAGTGAAAACTTTTTAAGCTGACCAAGGTGAACTTCACGATCCTCCTCTGCGGCCAGTAAAAGACACACAAATGGTTATCATATTCAGCTTTAATCAGTATGTATACCATCTTTTCTGATAGTCAACTAACCAGGAACATCAATGAAATAATCCTTTGGCTTTCTTCTAAGCCAATAAGCAAGCGCAATTGCAGGGGCTGCAAACAACAGAACAGCACCCACAACAACTCCTCTAGCAATAGTCCCAGTGGCACTCCTACCTACATGGATTAAAAGAATTAAATGGTAAAGTATAAGTCTATTATCAATTCCCTCTCTTGAATTTGACCATCCACCTAAAGAAGCTATACATTTAAGCATGCGAAAGAAACTATGCGTAAGGTATCTCCATCATCAGAGATCACTGCTCAATGACAATCAGTCCATCCTTTTCAATAAACTTGAAATTTTAAGAATGAAAAGGTTGAGTCATAGGTGCCATACAAAATCACAGAACAAACATTTGGAGAAAAACTATGTAGCCTATTAATTATCGAGGCTTACATTTCTCCTTGCCTTATGGTGGTAAAGGATGGAGGAAAGATTGTTAGTAAGGAAATGAATGGAGTGGCTGCAGCTTGTACAGAAACAAAAGCAAATTACAGGTACAGGTACCATCAGAGATCACTGCTCAATGACAATTAGTTCATCCTTTTCAATAAACTTGAAATTTTAAGAATGAAAAGTTTCAGTCACTGGTACCATCCAAAATTACAGAATAAACATTTGGACAAAACCTATGTAGCCTATTTCTCCTTGCCCTTTGGAGGCAAAGGGTGGATGAAAGACTGTTAGTAAGGAAAGGAAAGGAGTGCCTGCATCTTGCACAGAAACAAAAGCAAACTACTAGCAAAATTGAAAACATTTTACATAGTATTAATTTTACGAGTTATAAAACACCATTTTTTTGCCTTTGCTTACCTTAGTGGTATAAAATTTTAGGACAAGTGATTCTTTTACATGGTATCAAATTTTAGTTAACCTAGTGGTGTCGAGTTTGATTATGCCCTCAGTCTTACAGTTTCATAACAAGGTTGATTTTGCTTTCAATTTTAGTGGTAAGCCTGTATTTTTCATGTTTCAAGCCTAGTGGACTCTCACATGAGGGTTATGTTAAGAGTTACATTCTCAGTTGTTTTATGGTTAAATATTCTTTAAAAATTTAATTCATTACTAGCAAAAAAACAAATATTAACAAACCTGACGTAGTTTGTTGTGGTGGAACAAGTGGCGGAGCTAGAAGGGATTTGTTCTTCAAGAGTGGATTATTGTTAAAACTGTAAAGGGGAACACAACATTAGCAAAATTTTGGTATCTCATTCTCATCCCTCAATAATAATAATAGTAATGTGTTAGGACCCAATTGCATGTTATGGGACTTGAGTCCCAAGTTATAAGTATAAGATTCTGATGTAGGGTTTATATGGGCTTGGGTTCTCCCACTACAATGGCTAGCTTTTGTGGTGTGGTTCTCCCAAGATTTTATCATAATGATATAAACAATTTCATTTGCACCAAGTCACCAACCTGACAGGAGTAAACATTGAAAATGAACCATTGGCTAGGATATCTCCTGATAAGTTGTTGTTTGCTAAATCACTATATTCCACAATGACCATGGTGTCAGGTTATGCATAAAAATAAAAACATATCATTATAACAATGTATCTACATTTGGAATAGCTCATGAAAAATCTAAAAAAGGTATCTGCATTTAAAGTAGTTCATGAAAAATCTAAATATATGAGTGAAACTCACAGGATTTGGAGGGTAATAACATTGGTCAAAGACATAGGAATGTTTCTGGTCAAGCTGTTATTGTTGAGACGCCTAGTTCAGGGAGCAAAGTCAATTAGGTTGCAGATTATAACACCTCACAATTCTAAATTAAGTAATTAATACATTAAGTGAATAATTAAGTGAAGGATTAGTGAAAATCCTGAAGAATAGGCCAAAATACAAAGAAAGGGCAAAATTGTAATTAGCCATGCACACAACCCTAGGAAGATGAAAATTGAGTAGAAGGTCACGTATGGTAAAAATAACCCTGGAAATGGATTCAGAACGAAAAATTGAGTGGACAGGCAAGTTTCAGAAAAATCAGTGAATAGTGTTTTTCGCAGGTAAAAATACCGCAATACGATTGCACCGTAAAATGTGCCAGTTGAGTTTTGAGCTCTAGGTTTCAAATATGATTTATAAATGGTCTATAGAACTAGGAAATATGATTTCTGATAATATTTGATGGAATTAAGTCAGTTTGGGGAAGCGTGCCAATCGCGCGCGCAACAGCTTAAAACAGTGTTTTCTCCGAACGACCGGAAAACCCTGGATTCATCTGATTAAGTATAATTAAAGGAGAATAGTTAATGTTAAATATCAGAGTTTCTAAATAGGTTTTGAATTTATGGATGTTTAGTGGAATCGGAGGGAAATTCAAATGAGTTTGAAATCGCGTGAGGTGGCGTGGGACCCACCTCATCACCACTATTCATCATCACCTTCTCTCTCCCTCCTTCCTTGCAAACCCGCAGCCCTTCCCCTTCCAAGAGCCATTTCACTTCAAATTTTCTTTTCACCATAACTTGATCATTTCTTAACCAAATCAAGTGATTTTTGTGTTGAAATTTGTTGGAAACAACCTTCTAAACACATTGGTACCATTCTTAAGCCTTGAAACTGTGTATTTGGGGAGATATTGTCCATTTACAGCCACGAAATTTTGGAGAAAAAATGGTTGTCCATGGAGCTTTTTGATCTTCCATTGCTTGGAGGAGTCTTGGGTTAGCTTCTAGCCTTTGTTGTGAGTATGTTTCCATCCCATTTACATGGTTTAATTGTGATTGAATTTTTGGAAACCTAAAACTTGATTTGATGATGTGTTGTGTTAGGGAGCTCAATTGGAAAATGTGTATTAGAGGATAATGTCTTAGAATGATGTATTAGAGCTAGAAATGCGATGAAATTTATTAGTGAAAATTGATGAATTTAACTTAGGATTTTTTGGTGGTCATGACATGGAATTTTGGAAAAATGTGTTGTGATGTTAATAATGAGTTGTTGTATGATTGAATAATGATATAATGTAATTGGTTGAGGTGGGGAGTTGTAAGAATTGATGGAAGTCCTTGGATGTGAGAAATGGTGTAAATCGGTTATGTTATGAAAATGGAGGAATTGATGTGAAAAATAATTTGAATGATATGTTGTGTGATTATATGGTGACTAGATGGGTTGTGAGGTGGTTGGAAAGTGTTTGAATCAATGGGAAAAAATGGATTGTGTTTAGGGACCTAAATGAACCTAGAATGAACTATTTAGCGAAACGATGCTTAAAATACGTAAAACGTTGAAACGACAGTTGAAATGGCCTTATGGCAACACAAGGATGGGTACTAAAATGAGAAAGAAAATTTAGAAAAATAAATCTCCAATTAACACATGGATGGCCGAACCTTCAAGGAGGAAGGGAGAAATTGTGCAGTTTTCGCGTTCTGATGTAATTCGACGCGAAAATGACGAACCGACACTTGAATTGGCCTCTTGACAACCTATTGAGGCGTAATAAAATGAAAAGGAAAATTTAGAAAAATAAAATTTAAATTTAGCCTAGGATGGCCGAACCTACCACGTGTGGGTGAGGTGATTTCGTGATTTTTGCACTTTGATGCTATTTGACGTGTACTGATGGCTGTACGTGATTGTATAGGTTGTCGTACGTCGACCTGAATCCCGAATCTTGAATCAGTGAGTTGCCCTTCGTCCGGGACCAAGTGGATTGAGGTAAGTAATTGGTTCAATGCATGTATAATTGTAAATTAGCATGTATTGGTTGAACTATGAGTGATTGGGAATGTCCTCTGTGTAGGCATTCTGTTGTGTACCAAGTTGAGGGATAAGCTGCTGCGGAGCTTGTGAGAAGAATATTTAAGGTAACCTCTTGGTACTGGGGCTTGTTCCTCTTTTCTGTTCCACCTTGCCAGTTGATGGCAATGGTAGGAAGTGTATATGAGTAGTGTAGAACAACATGAGCATGCATGCATTATCACAGTGGGTACTTATGTACCGAGTCTCTGACCAGTAGACTAGTTTTGCCTGCGGGCAGTGCGGACTTCCACTGGATAGGTCTCCAAGAGGGAGTTCCAGTTGACCGAGGGTCATAGTGTGTGATCCGGATAGGAGCACACTAGGAATGTCTCAGGTGTTATGGATGGAATGGGTACCTTGGTGGTAGTGATTGATCACACCTTGGGTGGACCCGATGGAATGGGTACCTTGGTGGTAGTGATTTGACCACACCTTGGGTGGACCCGATGGAATGGGTACCTTGGTGGTAGTGATTTGATCACACCTTGGGTGGACCCGATGGAATGGGTACCTTCGTGGTAGTGATTTGATCACACCTTGGGTGGACCCATAGGCTTATATATGCCCAGGGCGTGCGTGGTATTGGTAGCTACCATCCCGCATCGTCGTATTTTGTATTCCGATATTTCCCCAGTTTCTCTAAATCCCTTGCTATATCCCATTTTCAAAGTGGTTGTTTTATTCTGCTTATATTTATCGAAGTGAACCATTGGGCAGAGTTTTCTTCAGAACCTCGGGGTTACTGAGATATATTCGTATATCTCACCCCGTCTCGGGGCATTTATTTCAGGATGTACCAGTGGCATTGGAGCAGCGGTCAAGAGGCTCGCAGAGTGATAGAGGAGCATTTTCAGTATTTGGCATATTTGTTCTTGTGGCATGCCTAAGTCTAGTAGTTTGTATCATTTGAACTTATGTTTAAATTGTAATTGAAGTTGTAATATTGTAAAGGGTAATTTGAGGTTGAAGTCGTAAGTTGTAATATTTAAGTATATGTTGTAAATGTAAAAGAGATGCATGATGTACTAAGATGGAAGGATTTTAGGCCTATGTTAGAGTTATGATTATATGCTTATATTGTGAAACTACATGTAAATGGGACCCTTGTGATTGAAACAAGCAAGGATTATAATGTGAGTTATATAGTATAAACTGTGTAATAACTATAAACTGGATTGGGTTGTAAGTGCCCCAAGGCGTTGTTGGTCCTTGTGTGTGCTACCCATTGGATTATTATTGTATTATTATGTGATTATTAGGTACCTTTGAGGCATTAGTGAGCTTGTACAATTTGGGGATTTAAGGAAAAACAAAGGAAACTCTGGCGAATTTTCTGTAGAATTGGCATATTTTAGGTGAACTTTGGGAGAGCATATCTCCCTCCACAGATGTTCGATAGGGACATGCCATACGCCATCTTGAAGATTGAGATGTTCCCTATGTGGTGTTAAAATATGAGCCAGTTCTAGGTTGTACGAAGCCCTGTGGAACTTATTGAGTTAGGACTGTCCAGGGGCCTCAGATGCTGGGGCTGTTCTGGCCAGTTTTTGGGAATTTGATTTCTGCTTCGTCTCTCAGTCAAATTGAGCGTGTGATACACCAAAATGAAGTTTGAGATGTCTAGTTTGTAGGATAAAAATTTGAGAGCAAATGGATGAGTGGATTGGGTGCAGTAATTCGAGAAGTGTGAGTGGTTTTGAGCTGTTTTGGGGTTGGTTGGCTGTTTTGCTTGTCAAACTTCAAATGGTGATAACCGGAGCTAATGAGCTCCGATTAAAGCGTGTGATAGCTTATTAGAAAGGGAATTAAGTAAGAAAAAAATATATACCGAGGAGAAGGTATAGTTGTGAGAGATGTATTCGTAGAAAATTAATTAGTGAACCATGTTCAAAGAGGTAAAAGCGTAAAAATTGAGTAATAGGCTAAGTGGGTTTATGGGAACCCCTTAGTATCTTATAATAAGTAAAGTGAGTTGTATAAAGTAGTTAAATAAATATTCCGCAAGAGTTTACAGTTACGGTCACAACTTTTAATTATTACGCCTTTTATTGTTTTAAATACTCGCGTAATAATCGGAAAAAATTTACTCGCATTTTTGTAAATGAATCGCTGTGATTGTAACTGCGCTTAATATCATATTAATGTTAACAATACCGGTACATAACGAGATGTTACACAGATAAAAAACTATTGACAGAGAAGATTAACAAGACATGATAGCAAACAATTATCAAGTAGCATGTGCGGTGAGTGTGTGCGCTATAATAACTTCTTGCTGACTTAAATTAGCAGACTAGGGTATTAAACAAAGTGTTCTACATGGAAATGTGTATTGGCCACAATTGAAAAATGTCTAAATCCAGGCATGACTGATGTCATTCCCTTGTGGAAACTTACGTATAAGGTGGTCAAAATGCTCCTCCTCTCACCCCTAACACAATCATTAAAACTCCCTTCCATGAAAATAAATGTGCACGGAAAAAACCAAGAAAACAAGCAGAGCTTCAATCCATTATAATATAATCAAGTCAAAGCCTTAATTATTAAAAAGTGGGAGGGAATGGAACCTCAGAGCGAATCACGATTACTTAATTATAAAATAAAAGTAAGTTTAGCTGTGGTAAAAGTAAATTAAGGAACATAACACACAAGTTACATCAAGCACTTGCAGGCAGCCAAGGTTTCGATGGTACCTTTAGACCAACATCACCCCCTCAGTCCATTTGTCCTCATGAACAATTATTACATTGACTTTATTGCATTTTAATATATAGAGAGGATGAATTCGTCAATATACACATGTAACAAACACACTTAACATTTCTTTCGTAAATATTTAAGCAGAAAAAACACCATGATTAGTTGCACATAAAAATTTGTCACCAAACTTGTGACTCAACTCTACCAACAGCTAAATAGTCTGCAGTTATATGTTTTACTAGACCGACCAATCTGAGCACTATCATCAATCGTCATCTATTTCATGGAATTAGGTAGAATGATTCTTTTCTTAGGCATATGTTCGAAGTATAATACAAGGTCTGTTGGAACTGAAATTGTCATATTGTAGGCTGCATAATCTGCCACCGTTTTATGTGGGAAAGCAAAAATTATAGAGGTTAAAAGCTAAATGAAGAAGCAAAATTGAAACATATTTAAATAAGTTTTGCAGATAAAAGATATGAGATAAAGGAGAGCATGACATACAGGTAACGTAGCTTTTTAAGGTTGGCCAGTGTGTTAGGAATGGGACCAGTAAACTTGTTCGAGTAAAGATCCAAGCTCACCAAGTTTGCCAAATTTCCAAGCTCGTTTGGTATATTCCCAGTTATGTTATTACTGTAAAGTTCCCTGTCATTGAAAAGAATATTATCAGATTTGAGCAAGTACTAATGTCCAACGAATTATACAATAAATGACAGAACAAATTTGCATTAATGCTATGAAAAGGGTCAAAATCTAATAGAAGTTGGTAATTGGTATGGTGAAAATTGAACCACACAAATATCTATTGAAGGCTTGTATAGTATTCAATATGTAATCTTTTCTTCAGCAATTTATAAACTATCTCTGAAGACTGGCTAATGTAAAGCTTAGGAAGGCACCAAAAGTTGATAACACAGCTGTTCCTCAAGAGAATTGATTGTTCAACAAGAAAATGTGTGAGGAGGACAGCCCTTGCTTAGATTGAGACTCTCTATTACAACCAACAGAGGAAGTGCAAAAAACCTTCAATTTTTGACATTTTGATTGAGAAGGAAAATCAAAACATAATGCAATTGGGAAAATCTTTTATTTGATACCATATTAGGATCACAAAAATAAATAATATACCCCAATATTTCTATGATATGAACCAAGTAGATGAGTTATGGGGATTTGTCAATTTAATTGCCTTATTCACCTATTTTACAAAGTTAAGCATACTAGCCCTGACTGAGAAGGTTATTTTCTTTTAGAATCATGTTTGCAGCAAGTGATTTCTTGATGAAAACGTTGTTCAACAAAAAACAGAAGAAATCATGTAAATACCATAATTAAATCCGTTCCCCCCGCCCACTTCCAAAATGGTCAAAGGAAACAACACAACTTTTTCTATCAGAAGGAAAGACAGACAAACAAACAAGAACTTCATGAAAAATGAGAAACATATTGTCAACGAAGAGTAACTTATCTATCTTGTTTTGGGAGTTGCAAGTGAGAAAATATATTTTCAAAAACAATATACAATATTAAGAGGAGACCTAAGTCCCTTCTCCTATCAGGGAATTGAGTTCACATTAGTTTGGAGCATTGAGGCATTGAACAAAGAATTTATTTTGATGCCTGGCCAATAAATATAATACTACTGTTTATAAGGTCATCTTTAAAGAAAGCAACAAAAAGAACAAAAATTGAATAACAATCAAGAAATAGTGTTAAGCAAAATATGCACACACAAAAAAAGAGGCAAATTTACCGAAAAATATCATATCTGTTTCACAACTTACAAGTATTGCAAATTTGGGAGCTGACCAAGCTGTGGAACCAGTTGTCCCATCAGGTTTGAATTTCCAAGATCACTATCCAAACACAAATTAATTTTTCACTAAATGCAGTAAAGTTCATAAAACTACTGGTAAAGATGACATAAATAACTTACACACGGGTCACGCTATTATCGAGGTTGCATTTAATATGAAACCATGTGCATGGATTGGGAAGGGTGGCATCCCAGCTACCAAGATAACTGTTCTGATCATTCAAACTGTTCTTCAATGCAATCAGGGCATCAACTGTCATAGAAGCAATATTCAGGTGCAATTGCAAATATTCTCATAATATTAAATCATTCGGAGTAAAGAATCAAACAAGTGTCAACACTTACGTTGCTCCATAAAATTGTGCGAAATTCGGGAAGTGAAAACTCTCTTGGTATTCAATTGTGAGAAATAAAATCCTACATATAATGCTTTAGATTTTTGGATGAGATATGAGTTGTGACTGTGACAGCTTCGATCCTTTGTGAGAAAACAAATCTCAAAACGTATTGTAATCAACAATTAGGCCTTAGGGTGAGCTCCCCAAGCATAAAATTTAAAAAATTTCCATTTACAATTAACAAACAACCCGAGCAAATGTTACAGAGCACCAGCAAACGTTGATATGTAATGATAATAGTAAACGTATGCTCATGCATTGACTCATGCGTTGATAAATGTTACAGAGCACCAGCACATCATGAAAATTATTAAAATATTCAATTCTCTTATCATATTCTATTAACAAAAATATTACAGGCAGAGAATTGGAGTGAAATTTTTCGAAAGCCACTCCAATAACATAAAATCCCCTATTATTAATTCCCCCAGTTTTATTTATCATTCAAACAAATGAGCCAGTTAAAATAAATCTGAAAGGCCACAAACAGAACAAGAATAGGAAAATAGAACAAAATAAAAAAGGCATAATTTGAGTATTTTCTTAACCCTTCTCATTAACAGCACCTATTTAATGGGAACAGAAATGTATGTGACAATTAAAACCGCAAAGAGTAAGAACAAAAGTTCACCACTCACCTTCAGCGTTGCCCGAAACCTGAAGCACCAAATGAAGCAACAAGAGTGACCAAAGAAGAAACAAACCCATGAAAGATGATGTCACTCGCTCTATGTTTCCATTCCTCTTCAACAAAATGCCATGAGAATGAGATAGATTCATAGTCATGCACGTGCACTTCAACTTTAATCCCTCATGCACAAACCTTCTTAATACTAATTAATCTCCATCATACCCATCTAGCTCAGAAGTAAGTTGACCTCATTGACCAAACGAAATAGGTGTGAACTTTTAAGATATAGCGCATAACCGTGCAAAGTTGGGGGAGACTCCAGACAGAGACAAGTCCATGAACGTTGCATTACTAACTTTTCACCGACAGAATATTCAACATTACTGCTACTCTGTTACTATCATTCCAATTATAAACCCTTATTTTTATGGCCAATGGACATTATATTTGAATAACCTAATTTTACAATAGAAAAAATAAAAGAAAAAAAGCCACGTAAAGAGAAAGAAAAAGCGAGAGAAAAGAGAGAATCATTAAGGCTCGTTTGATGAGTTTTTATAAAAATGATTTTTTATGCATTTCTTTTTTTAAAAAAACTTTTTCTAAGAGATAAAAGCTCATAATTAGGCCCGTTTGGATTGGCTTATTTTTAGCCAAAAGCTATTTTTTTATAAAAAAAAACACTTTTACTACAAAGTTTATTGGAGTACGATATGAGAGGTGTAAAGAGAAGAGCAGGTGCTCCAACATGGGAGAAGAATTTTGTAATGATGTAATAGGGAATGTTAATAGGGTTATATTTATCCCATGTACTACTAAAAATTGTTTATGATATTTAGTAGTTCATGTTCAATGGTCACTTTGTGATTTAAATATTTCTAGAGTGACGGATTTGTATTTCTTTTTCTGAAGCATTATCGGTTTCTCTTCTTACTTTCACTCTTGATTTTCATATTTTAGATAATATTGTTTGATTCCTCTATTGTTAGACAATGAGATAATATTAAGTATTTTTATCCATTGTTATTATTTCGTAATAGTATAAATTTGGATGAATAGGTCTTACGATTTTTCTCTCGTATTGGGTTTTCCACAATAAAAGTTATAACATCCCGAGCGCTGACGAGGGCGGGGAGTGATCGCTGGTGTGAAAGGACACGGACAAGGAGCGGCTCCTGACAGGCTTCCAGCGGGTAGATACATGAATGAATCGAATCGACACCCGAAAGAGAGAGATTCTAAAGACTGTGCAGGTATGAGACTGCTCAGTTGGAGATATTAATTGATACTACCTATACTAACAAAATGCATCTACTTTTCGGTAGCCCAGAACGGAAGAACTCTATAGCTAAGTGTGTTTGACTTTCAGTAATTTTGGGATAGGTGACCTCCTGGAAAGTTTTCCTAGGAAGTGTGCGAATGAGAAAAAAGCATACTGAAAAGTCTCGTGTTAGTATGTAGGAATAGTCATTGATTTTTGAAGCGGTCGGGCGTTACAAAAGTCTTGTGTGCCAATTATTGGTAATGTTGTTCTTGATATTATGTTTGAGTTGTTTACTTCAATTTGCTTTGATCTATTTGTTTGGCCCAACAAAGTGATATGGGTGTTTGTGGTGTAAATTGAAATGAAAGGCATCTTGAGCACCATGCTTAAACTCAATGGATCAAATTAGTTGATTTGGAAGTCTATGATAGAGGATTATTTATTCTACAAATACTAATACAAACTTGTTGAAGGTAACGTTAAGTGACCAACAAATATGTGAGATGCAAAATAAGAAAAATTGAATAGAAAAATAATTGGCGTAATTAGGCAGTGATTGGATATAAATGTTTTTCATCATGTTGCAAATAAGACATCAGCTAAAGAACTTTGAAAAAACTTGGCAACTCTCTATGAGAGAAAAATAGTTGTGAACCAAGTATTCTTAATGAGAAATCTTATAAACTTGAAGCATAAGGATAATATTATTATCAGTAAGCATCTCAGATACCCGGACACGCCATTTTTCAAAAAAATGCGTGTCGGACACATGTCCGACACGCAGTCAACATTTTGGGACGCGTAGTCAACTCTCCGACACATTTTTTCGACACACAGTCAACTTTTTCCGACACGTGGTCAACGTTTCGACACAATTTTTTTTAGTCTTAATTTTATTTTATTAACTAAAAATAAAAAAGTCATTTATAAATCAATTTTTTTCTGTTATAAAATTTGACATGAAAAATTACTTTTTTTATACTTATGTTATAAAATTTGAATATTGTAACACCCCGTTCTAGAATCGGTTTGTTAACATCACGTATGGCGTTAGGCGCAACAATTGAATTAAAGTACAGATAAACTTTTTCCCTTTTTCCGTTAGTGAACGTTAATATTTAAAATCAAATCCGTAATTAAAACAATTCCAATAGTTGTAATTATAACTTAAACTATGTGCGGAACACCTAATGTAATTTTATTTAAACCATACGTTGTTACCCTTGTGTGCCAAGTAGTCCCCTTGGACCAACAAAGCTTATAAATTAAACACTAAACATCTTCGCTCTTTATTCGTAAGACCCTGCGTAGCGTGCTAGCGTTTCGTGAGAAAAGGTGCGTTTCAATCTCAGCTACGCGCTTGTGATTTATTGTTGGATTATCTTGTAGCAAGTTTTCTGGAACGCAATCATTTGTTGTTTCTCCGATGATGTGTTTCTGGACCCAAAAAGTTTTGATCTTTTACATGACCTTATTGATCTGGGTCTGTTTTCTAGGGTGCCTCTTTCGCCTTGAATTTTTTGGTTGATTTTCATTTTCATTTCATTTTCTATTGTTTAATATGCTTATCTCTGTGTTTAAATAATTTTTCTTTTGATTTTGAGTTCTTGGGTGTGTTGCATGCATGTTTATGATCTTTCAGATTTTATTATTTATTTTATTTTATTCTGTTTTAATTTATTTTATTGCATCAATTTCTGGGATATTGGGATGGCTTTGCCGTTTGCTGAATGAAAATTCTAAATGGTCTACTTCTTAACTTGCTTTCAAATTTTGTTTTGATTTTATGAACGAAGTACTTGAACTGTGTCTCTCTTTCCCTTACTGTTGTGCTGAGCAGGTTATAAAAGATGGCTGATGATAAGGACATTCAAACTCTTGTTGTTGACAATGGAGCTGGAATTACCAAGGTTAGTGAATTTATTATGATTGAAATATGGGTAGTTCCTTCGGTTAATATTAATTAGCAATCAAATATTTTATCTTCATGGAAGAGTCAGATGGTGCTTGTTTTGCTATGGAACAAAGTTTTCATGTGCTTGGCTATTATGAAAGACAATAGTTTTGTTTTTATTATGGGTAATTCCTTGCATATGCTGGTGTATTCTTATTTCTTGTCTTGCAGGCTGGTTTTGCAGGTGATGATGCCCCAAGGGCTGTGTTCCCTAGTATTGTTGGGCGACCTACTCACACGGGTGTTAGGGTTAGGATGGGTCAGAAGGATGCTTATGTGGGTGATGAAGCCCAGTCAAGAAGTTATATACTCAAAATCAATTATCCCATAGAGCATGGTATAGTTAGCAACTGGGATGACATGGAAGAGATTTGGCATAACACATTTTACAATGAGCTTCGTGTTGACCCTGATCAACACCCAGTTCTTCTTACTGAGGCGCCACTCAATCCCGAGGCCAACAGAGAGAAGATGACCCAAATTATGTTTGAAACCTTCAATGTGCCTGTCATGTATATTGCAATTCAGGCTATTTTGTCTCTGTTTGCCGGTGGAGACACAACAGGTTTGTTTCTGTACTTGATTTTGTTTTCACTATTTTGTGATCATGGGACTTTGATTGGATTAGGTCAAATTAACAAACGATAACACTGTAGGATGGTCAAGTTTTGATGGACATGAGCATTCTTTAAGCCTAATTGTGGCACATTAATTGGAAATTTGGGGAGTAAAACTGGGTTTTGACTGGCACATTAATTTTTTTTGAAGGAAAACAAAATTATATATATATATAAAGAGTGCTCTATGGGTTGTTAAACAGTTTTAATTAAAAAAGAGTGGGGCTGGGATGCTACTAACCTCTTACATACTGTCATGAGTTATCTGCAGTTGCGGTTTAAGGGATGGCTACGTGTGAGGCCTCATTTATTAGGGACGGTGGTGTTGGTGGGAGAAAGCTGATAAGGGATTGGTTCATACTTTATCAGCCAACTCTCACTCTTCATTTGATTCTTCTTCTATATCTTTCACTTTTCAATCAAACAAAATATATTGAATGGAGGCAATATAATAAAAGTTGAAGTTTTCTTTTCTTTTCCTGTTATATATTTTTTTTTAATGCTTTTAATTAAAAAAAAAAGAAAATTCGGGTATTTTCTGGGTTGGCCCCCTCCAGTGAATTCCTGATTCCGCCACTGATTGGTATTGAGCTATTGTTTATATGAATAGCTATTGTGCTTGATTCCGGTGACGGTGTGAGCTAGGTAGTGCCTATATATGAAGGTTATGTTCTCCTTGATGCTATCCTTAGGCTAGACCTTACTGGCCGAGATTTAACGGAGTACTTAATGAAAATTCTAACTGAGAGAGGATACCCTTTCACTACCACTGCTGAACAGGAAATTGTACGTGATGCGATGGAGAAATTAGCTTTTGTGGCCCTTGATTTTGAACAAGAAATGGAGACTGCTAAGAGTAGTTTGGCTGTGGAGAAAAGCTATGAATTACCTGATGGAAAGGTCATTACAATAGGGTCTGAGAGATTTCGTTGCCCAGAAGTTCTCTTCCAGCCTTCTCTAATTGGTATTAAAGCTACTGGAGTCCATGAAATCACATACAACTCCATCATGAAAAGTGATATTTATTTTAGGAGGAGTCTATATGGAAATATTGTGCTTAGTGGTGGGTCCACTATGTTTCCTGGCATTGCTGATCGAATGAGCAAGGAAATAACTGCTCTTGCTCCCAGCGGCGTGAAAATCAAGGTGGTGGCTCATCCTGAGAGGAAACACAGTGTCTGGATTGGTGGGTCTGTCTTGGCATCACTTAGCGCCTTTCAACAGGTTTGTGCCATTGCTTTTCTCGAGAATTTTTCATATGTTTTGGCCAAGTGTTTAGTAATCCGTAGGAATGTAGGATGGATCAATATATGGAAGTCATTGCCTTCTTTGATTTGTTTTCTTCAATGCAGAAGTGGATCTCCAAGGGTGAATATGAAGAATCTGGTCCAGCTATCGTTCGCTGGAAGTGCTTCTGAGTTCAGAAGTTCTCCATGCTCCCAGTCTTGTGCCATGTTTTGGAAGATCACCAAAGTCTAGTTTTTCTTTGTTTGCAATGATTGATTGTTTTTGCCTTTTTTTGGTTTCCATGGAATTTGTATGATTATGAATTGGAATTATGTGGTCAGGTAGAGGGTATGCCCCTCGAGATTGTTGGAGCAGGGCAGTCTCATTTATTTCGATTTTTGTTTTTATTAAAAATTGTAAAAATATTTTTTCTGGATTTTAATTTTAAAATTTTATGAGGGAAATGGTAAAATATTTTTATGTTTACGATTTTGGCAATATTTTAAAAAGAGAAAATAGAATGAAAATAAGGTTATATCTATGTTATTATCGCCAGTTTTTATTTTTGAAGATCCTTCCTTTCTTCAAACGAAACAAACAAAGATAGAATCAAAGTGATTCCCTAAATGTCGATCGAGATATTTCTCAATGTGCTGACTATTCATGGAACGTGAGAAGCAGATGAATAATCATCTGCCAAGAGCCAATCGTTCTTTTTTCTTTAACAAATGGTATCCAAATCAGGTAATTCTGAAGGCCATGACTTTTGACTCGGTTATCCAAATCAGGTAATTCTTTTTTTTTATTCCACATAACTTTTCGAGATCTACGCAATGACATCTCATTTGACATATTTTATTCTCACAAACACAATTTAAATTTGCAAGAATGGTACTATAAGAGCGGTTAAACCCAGAAGCCTCTGAATTCTGGGTTTGTGATTTAATATAAAAATAAATAAATAAACATTTGATTTTTGATTTAAATTAAAAAATAATAATTTTATTTTTATTTTTTTTATAAAAAAAACTGGTGTGATTTAAATTAAAAAAAATTATTATTAATAAGGAAAACAAAATAAAGATTTGATTTGTGATTTAAACTCAAAAATCAATTTGAAAATTCTGTATTAATAAAGGAAATAATTAAATAAATATTCTAAATTTCTAAGGAAGAAGGATTTTATTTTATAAAACATTCATAAGTTATAAGCTTTTGGGTTATTACTCGTGGTCTGAAATTAATGATGGCAATTTATACCTGTAACAGCCCGTTACGTACCGGTATTGTTAACATTAATATGATATTAAGTGCAGTTACAATCACAGCAATTCATTATTAAAATGCGAGTAAACTTTTTTCGATTATTACGCGAGTATTTAAAAAAAATAAAAGGCGTAATAATTAAAAGCTGTGACCGTAACTGTAAACTCTTGCGGAATATTTATTTAACTACTTTTTACAACTCACTTTACTTATTATAAGTTACTAAGGGGTTCCCATAAACCCACTTAGCCTATTACTCAATTTTACGCTTTTACCTCTTTGAACATGGTTCACTAATTAATTTTTTGCGAACACATCGCTCACAACCAGATCTTCTCCTCGGTACGTATTTTTTTCATACTTAATTCCCTTTCTAATAAGCTATCACACGCTTTAATCGGATCTCATTTGCTCCGGTTATCACCGTTTGAAGTTGGACAAGCTAAACAGCCAACCAACCCCAAAATAGCTCAAAACCTCTCTCACTCTCTGAATTACTGAACTGAGTCCACTAATCCAATTGCCCTCAAATGTTTACACCAAAAACTATACACCTCAATCTTCGATTTTATATATCATACGCTTAATTTGACTGAGAAACGAAGCGGGAATTAATTTCCCAAAACTGTTCCAGAACTGCCACATGTGCAGTAGGCACATGAGCAGTCTGCGTTCCTCCATTTTTTTCAGGTCTAAGACCAACCCAGATTTTTCCCAATTTTTGACACAAGGTAGAGGACATTTCAACCTTCAAAATGGCGTATGGCACGTCCCTATTGGACCTCTATGGAGGGAGATATACCCTCCCGAAGTTTGCCTAAAATCTGCCAATTCTACCGAAAATTCGCCAGAGTTTCCTTTGTTTTTCCAATAATCCCAAATTTGTACAAGATCATTTAAGTCTCAAATGTACCTAATAATCACATAATAATACAGTAATAACCCAATGGGTGGCACACACAAGGACCAACAACGCCTTGGGGCACTTACAACCCAATCCAGTTTATAATTATTAGACATATAGCTCATCTTAATCATTCTTAATTAGTTGCAATCACTAACACCATTTTCATGCACATTATCATCATACATATAATCATAACCTACAATAGGCCTAAGGCCCTTCCATCATAAATAGACATGCATCAAGATACGATTACAATATTGCTTTACAACTTACAACTCCAAATGAAACTTAATTACTATCTTCCAACATTACAACATAATACAAATGGTGAAATAAACTAAATGGCAAGACCACTAGACTTAGGCAAAATGACATGAACAAGATGCTAATGAAGCTCCTACTAAATACAAATGAGATGTTCATGCCCTAAGTCTAGCCTAGGCCACATGGCCAGCAAAATGCAAAATGCTAAACTCCACTGAATCACTCTGCGGGCCTCTTGCCCGTTGCTCCGGCTCCACTGCTACCTCCTGAAATAAATGCCCCGAGACGGGGTGAGATATACAAATATATCTCAGTAACCCAGAGGTTCTGGAGAAAACTCCGCCCAATGGTTCACTTCGATGCATATAAGCAAAATAAAACAACCACTTTGAAAACGGGATATAGCAAGGGATTTAGAGAAACTGGGGAATATCGGGATACAAAATACGATGATGCGGGATGGTAGCTACCAATACCACGCACGCCCTGGGCATATATAAGCCTATGGTCCACCCAAGGTGTGTTCAAATAACCACGACCAAGGTACCCTTTCCATCCATAACACCCGAGACATTCCTAGTGTGCTCCTATCCGGATCACACACCATGACCCTCGGTCAACTGGAACTCCCTCTCGGAGACCTAAATAGTGGAAGTCCGCATTGCTCGAAGGCTACACTATCTACTGGCCAGTGATCTGGTACATACAGTACCCTCATAAATGCTAATGCATGCTCATGCTGTTCTACACTACTCGTACACACTTCCTACCGTTGCCATCAACTGGCAAGGTGGAACAGAAAAGGGGAACAAGCCCCAGTACCAAGAGGTTACCTTAATTCGTTTTACCACTAGCTCCGCAGCAGCTTATCCCACAACTTGGTACACAGCGGAATGCCTACACAGAGGACATTCCCAATCACTTATAGTTCAACCAATACATGCTAATTTACAATTATACATGCATTGAACCAATTACTTACCTCAATCCACTTGGTCCCGGACCAAGGGCAACTCACTGATTCAAGATTCGGGATTCAGGTCGACGTACGACAACCTATACAATCACGTACAACCATCAGTACGCGTCAAATAATGTCAAAACGTCAAAATCATGAAATCACCTCACCCACACATGGTAGGTTCGGCCATCCTAGGCTTAATTCCAATTTTATTTTTCTAAATTTTATTTCTCATTTTGTTACGCCTCATTAGGTTGTCAAGAGGTCAATTCAAGTGCCGGTTCGTCATTTTCGCGTCGAATTACATCAGAACGCGAAAACCGCCAAAATTCTCCCTTCCTCCTTGAAGGTTCGGCCCTACATGTGTTAATTGGAGATTTATTTTTCTAAATTTTCTTTCTCATTTTAGTACCCATCCTTGGGTTGCCATAAGGCCATTTCAACTGTCGTTTCGCCGTTTTACGTGTTTTAAGCAATTTTTCGCTAAATAGTTCGCTCTAGGTTCATTTAGGTCCCTAAACACAATTCATTTTTTTCATTGATTCAAACACTTTCCAACCACCACACAACCCATCTAGTCACCATATAATCACACAACAAATCATTCAAATTATTTTTCAACATCAATTCCCCATTTTTCCCACAATGGCCGAATTTATGCCCTAGGGAATCCCAAAGGATTTCTTTCCATTTTCCACCATTCCTCAACTCAACCAATCACATTATATTATCATTCTATCATACAACAACTCATTATCAACATCACAACACATTTTTTCAAGATTCCATGTCATGACCATCAAAATTATTCTAAGTTAAAATCATCAAATTTCACCTAAAATTTTCATTGCATTTATCAATAATACACATTATTGTAAGACATTTTCATGTACAAACTTTTCCCAATTGAGCTCTCTAACATCACACATCATACAATGCAAGCTTTAGGGTTCTATAATACAATCTCATGAATCAACCAACCAATAGGTGTAGAAACTTACTCAAAAGCTAGGCAATGGGCTCCTCCTAAACATACTCTACCATTAGAGCATTTAAAAGCTCCATGAACACCCTTTTCCTCAAGTAAGCCGCGGCCTTGTGAGGGGAAGATCTCAAAATCTACTCACTTTCACGGTTAAACAACGCCACCAATGGCTTTAGAAGACAATTTCCAACAAATTTCAAGTTAAACTTTGTTGGATTTGGTTAGGATTTGAGTGATTAAAGGAGAGAAGAAAAATTTGCATGGAGAAGGGGGGAAAAGGGCTGATGGCTCGGGTTTGGGAGAGAGAGGGGAGTGGGAAGATGATGAATAGTAATAAGATGAGGTGGACTTAAGTGATTTTAAGTGGAGTGGGTCCCACGCCACCTCACGCGATTCAAAACGCGTCTGAACTCTCACTAAACGTCCGTAAATTCAAAACCTATTTAGAAACTCTAATTTTTAACATTAACTATTCTCCTTTAATTACTCTTGATCAGATGAATCCGGAAGTTTTCGGTCGTTCGGAGAAAACACTGTTTTAAGCTATTGCGCGCGCCGTTGGCACGCTTCCCCAAACTGTCTTAATTTCATCAAATATTATCAAAAATCATATTTTCTAGCTCTATAGACCATTTTTAACTCATATTTGAAATCTAGAACTCAAAACTCCACTGGCACGTTTTACGGTGCAATCGTATCGCGGTATTTTTACCCGCGAAAAATACTATTCACTGATTTTTCTGAAACTTGCCTGTCCACTCAATTTTTCGTTCTGAATCCATTTCCAGGGTTATTTTTACCATCTGAGACCTTCTACTCAATTTTTATCTTCCTAGGGTTGTGTGTTGGCTAATTACCGTTTTGTCCTTTCTTTGTATTTTGGCCTAATCTTTAGGATTTTCACTAATCCATCACTTGATTGCTCACTTAATATTTTAATTACTTGATTTAAAATTGTGAGGTGTTATAATACCCATATGAAAATGAGAACTCTTTCCTTCATTATTATTCTATTTATATTTAATGATTCATACAAATTATATTACTTATCAATTTTACTGATCTTTTTACTATTTTTATTATGTTCTCTTATTTATTTTTTAATAATTTAACACACTATTAGGATTTGGAAGTTTAATCAATTTTTTTTTTTTATAAATTATATTGTCGTATTGTTAGGGGGCATGTTATTGTTATATTACTTTTCTTTTTTATTTTATATTAAACTATATTGTCTCCCACTGTTATAGAAATAAATAAGGGAAATGTTATAATTACTATTTTCTTCTTATTACTTGTTACTACTAAATCTTAACCGTTAATTTTCATCAATCTAACGATTATAATTTATTGGGTCACACTTATTAATTATTAATTTATTGGTTCACACTCTAATGATTACTAGTTGATTACCCGTGCGATGAACGGAGAAAAAAAATCGGTTTGTTTGTCTTGTAAACAAATTAATAAGAAAATCGGTTTGTTCGTATGACGTAAACGTGTAACTTTTAAGGTAGGAACAAAAAAAAGAATATAATAATTTAAACACAGTAAATTCCATGGTTGACACACAAAATCTCCATTAAAAAAATATAAATGTCATGTTGACAGCAATATAATAAGAAATATGCCAAACCGATACTCACAACAGTTGTAAAATATCGTCCCGCCATGCACTATTGGTATTTGCTGCTGTTCGAAATGAATCATAAACAATATATAAACAATATTTGGAAAAGAACAATTGCCTCAACAACATGATTCCCTAACTTTGTAATAAGTAATCTCGTACCGTTGCATAAACTTCTTGATTGATCAATATTTCTCAATAGCATCACCGGTACTTTAACCTTCAAAGTTAATTTATGATCAGGAATCCCCGAACATGAGAATGTATTTAAGATATCAGGGGAGATTTCGTCATCCTCAAGAGATGAATTACCGTCTTGTTTCAAAACCTTATCTGAACTCAATAATGTCCTTTCTTCACCCGGAATCACAACCATTAGGTGCTCGTTTAACATGGCAACATCGGACAATTTAGGAGTCAAAAGAGCACGTTCTTTAAAGAAAGTAGGATCTAATATATTATCCATCAGATTCGGGTAAACAAAATCAACAATATCTGAAAGCGGGTCTTCTGAACCTTTGATCAACAATTGTCTTCTGAGCCTGCAATCATAAAACATTTTGATTTCATAATCTGAATGATTTATAGCAGCTGTCACCTTGTCTTGCCCTTTATGGATGTATTTAAAGAGATATTTAATGGCACTACTTTGACAAGTATATTCAACATTGATATGCGCTTGATATTTTAGAAGAAGTTTTGTATTATACGGCACAACATAACGATTATCAAGTTCAACACCGTTCTTTTTGACAACACTTCCATCATTTCTTCTTCTATAATGAGGGAATCCATCATCATCAAAAAAAGTACGGGAGCAGAACTTTTTGGGAAATTTCTTTGAACAATGTCTGTTCTTCATGCAAGGAGACTTGTAATTGTCAGGACCACAGGGTCTATGCATCATATAACTCGTGACAGCTGCAAAAAGTGAAGGATTGGAATCTTTGTTAGGAATCTCAGCTGAAATCAAATTATCAATGTCAAGTCCAGTATTAGGCTTTCGGAGGGATGCAAGAAAAGTAGAATATGAGCATGAGGCAGTCCATGTTTCTGAAATTGAACTGTACAAACATATGTTACATTAAACAAACAGACAGAGTTAGTTAAAATCAATAAATTGGTTTTTTTCGATTTTTATTTTGAATTTTTTTGGTAGGATACATAAAATTGTGATCCGGTTTGTCCAATTATTTTCTATATATCAATGTGTAAATTTTGTCATAAAAATTGAAAAAAAAATAATCTCAACAATACACTTACGTGCATTAACTGTGCCAAGAACACGACCCTTTTTTAAATCATGTAGCAATTCGTCCAATTTGAACTTGAATACTTGGCAAAAAATATCAAGACGATCTTCAGCGTTGAGTTTTCTTGCCTTAAGAAATCTGGTAATCTCTGGCCACTTAGGATTGCAGGTGATCGTTATAAACAAATGAGGATATCCAGCCCAACGGCAGATTGCAAAGGCATCTTTACAATTCTCAGCCATATATCTAGGTCCGCCTGTGAACGAACAAGGAATAATGATACGCTTTCCAGTGTTTATAGCTTCATCTTCACCCCTGTCAAATGCATTTTTAATATTTTTGTATACTTCCCTGAGATGACTCTGGTTATATCGAATAAAATTCAGTCGATCAGACTCAACCATAGTGTAAGCATCAACCAAAAATTGTTGAAAAAGCTTCCTTGAGTGATGGAGAACTTGGGACTCTCCTGATCTCATTTGAATTCTGAACGAAAAGAATTCTCGCATGCTAACAGTGGATCTTGGATTAGTCCTACCATGGGATGTATAAGATCGCTCGACATCATCACGATAACCATCTTCACCATAAGGAAATAACAAAGGATACTGCAATCCAAGATACAACGGATGCTTGACATCTATACGCTGCAAAACTCTATCTTGTGTCTCAACAACAATATCCCTGTCACCCAATGCGTTGTCTATATCCCCAACAATAAGAGCAGCAACTTCTAACGCAGACGGAAGATTATAAACTCTGCCATCACTGCCACGCTTTCGAATAAGCCTCAACTTCACTCCACTAAAGTCATCTTCCCTATATCGATCTCTAGCGTACCTAAAAGATTGAGCAATACTGTTGTGTTTATCCAGCATTTCCTTCAATGATAGGACAATATCAGGATCAAGCATATCTTCACTGTTTATCGAACTGCAAGAATAATGTCATAAAAATAAGTAAAAAATAAATAAAAAATATACACCGTAATTGATATATGACAATAGATTAGAAAATAACGTGCCTTAAACAACCCAATCTGTTGTCAACTTCATTGTCAGTATCGTATATGTATAGCTGAGCAAATTTTTGAGTATGACTGTTAGCTGGAATAAGGCTGCCCTATTAAATGATGCACTTGTCCCCCAACTCTAAAACAATAAGGGCCAGAAGCTTGATTCACTGATCCGTCCACTTTTGCTCCAAAGGAGGTGAAGGAAAATATCATATTGTATGCTCGATTATTCCGTAAATAGTGGCGGCTCTTGATATTTGAATTATCATGCAAATTAAGCAAAGCATCCGGAGGAACTTTCAATAAAGGAATTTTTACTTTTCCATTTACGCAGCACAAACCAAACTCTGGTGCGCTGGGTTTATGATTTTTTTTATTTCTCTCCTCGTACCAAAAATGTGCTTTGCATTTCTCGCAAACAAAAGTAGGATCCCCCGCATCCCAATAATCTTAATAAATACAAACACGGAGAAATCACGATAGATGCATAAATTAGGTTCGAAAGAAAAAATGAACAAAATTTAAATTGATGCAAATACCTTCACTGTTAGAAGTAATGTTAGGCACAATGGAATTATTCATATAAGTACCTGTAGCGTAAAGAAAAAATGACACGAAGATATCAGAAATCATTTGAATACGAACATTTTGAATTTTTTTCTTGCTATAAGTAGAATTTAATTACTATAGGGAATTTCGTAATAAAAAACCACAAAAAAATTGTGATAGTATGTCGTGCGTGCTCATATTAATATGGTTCTGTTGTAAATACATAATGAATAACGTTTTTTTATCTCACTTTGTTTGAGGACATGTGTTGCAGCACTACTTCCATAGGTATCACCTGGAGTAGAATATTGTATCCTTTACAACAACAGAAAAATGAAACAGTGTTAATTCAGTTGTATGGTTTCACGATAGTAACAGTATACAGTTACTAATAAAAAAATTCATTCTGATCATACCTTGTCATGGAGTCAGAATTAGATATCGTAGTAAGAGTTGAATGTATGGACACAACATCATTAACATCTATTCTTATTTTTGAAATTTCAAAAGTTGAGCAATTAATATACCGCGCATAAAATGAATGAACAATAAGTAACGCATGACAAATTACCTGTTATGTCTTCCATTCGAGTTATATTGTCTATATTAATAAAACGCCTAGAATTCTTCTTTTCAGCCAGTATGCTTTTTCGCCTCATTCTAGCATTTTTGGTATCTATCAAAAAATATGAGGATGCCAATTTTTTGAACCAAATGAATTACGAAGCAAATGATAAAATTAAATACTTACGGAGCTATTTTTTTTATCAAACCAAATGAATTTAATTGACACAATTTGAATATTTTGAATACGAACATTTTGAATATTTTTTCTTGCTATAAGTAGAATTTAATTACTATAGGGAATTTCATAATAAAAAAACCACACAAAAAATGTGATAGTATGTCGTGCGTGCTCATATTAATATGGTTTTGTTGTAAATACATAATGAATAACGTTTTTTGTATCTCACTTTGTTGGAGGGCATGAGTTGAAGCACTACTTCCATAGGTATCACTTGGAGTAGAATATTGTATCCTTTACAACAATAGAAAATTGAAACAGTGTTAATTCAGTTATATGGTTTCACAAAAGTAGTAACAGTATACAGCTACTAATAAAAAAAATTAATTCTGATCATACCTTGTCATGGAGTCAGAATTAGATAACGTAGTAAGAGTTGAATGTATGGACACAACATCATTGACATATATTCCTATTTTTGAAATTTCAAAAGTTGAGTAATTAATATACCACGCATAAAATGAATGAACAATAAGCATAAAATCTTAGATAAGATGACAAATTCCAACATAAAAATCAATTAAAACAACTGATTTCTTTTTGTAATAATTTTTATATATTTTTTGTAAACTACAGCTACATAAAAAACCAAAAATCTTTTTTCTAAAAAGCAAAAAATTTTAATTTAAAAAAAAAAGCAAAATTCAAAAATCAAATATTTTTTTTAAATCTATTTTTTTTTTGTAAAAAATATTTCTAAAAATAAAAGGCATAATATTTTTTTTATAAATGACCCGTGAGAGACAATAACTTATTAGTGTCAAAAATTGCAACAGAATTATTTCCGTTGAAAATTGCAACGGAATAATTTTCCGTTGAAAATTCCAACGGAATTTTGGACTTTTTCCGTCGAAAAGTGAAACGGAATAATTTTCCGTTGAAACTTCAAACGGAATTTTGGAATTTTTTCGTCGAAAATTTCAATTGAATTATTTTCCGTTGAAAATTTCAACGGACTTTTTTTCCGTTTATAATTTTGATTAGATTTTGCTCCTTCATTTTGCTCTTCAAGTAATCACAAGCATTATGAAAAACCATAAATTTCTTTTATGCAAGAATTCAAAGTGTATTCCTAAATGACTCGTGAGAGACAATGACTTATTAGTGTCAAAAATTGCAACAGAATTATTTCCGTTGAAAATTCCAACGGAATTTTGGACTTTTTCTGTCGAAAAGTGAAACGGAATAATTTTCCGTGGAAAATTCTAACAGAAATTTGGACTTTTTTCGTCGAAAAATTCCACGAAATTATCATCCGTTGAAAATTTCAACAGACTTTTTTTCCGTTTATAATTTTGATTGGATTTTGCTCCTTCATTTTGCTCTTCAAGTAATCACAAGCATTATGAAAAACCATAAATTTCTTTTATGCAAGAATGCAAAGTGTAATCCTAAATGACTCGTGAGAGACAATGACTTATTAGTGTCAAAAATATCAACAGAATTATTTCAGTTGAAAATTGCAACGAAATAATTTTTCGTTGAAAATTCTAACGAAATTTTGGACTTTTTCCGTCGAAAATTGCAACGGAATAATTTTCCGTTGAAAATTCTAACGGAATTTTGGACTTTTTCCGTCAAAAATTTCAACGGAATTATTTTCCGTTGAAAATTTCAACGGACTTTTTTTCCGTTTATAATTTTGATTGGATTTTGCTCCTTCATTTTGCTATTCAAGTAATCACAAGCATTATGAAAAACCATAAATTTCTTTTATGCAAGAATGCAAAGTGTATTCCTACATGACTCGTGAGAGACAATGACTTATTAGGGTAAAAAATTGCAACAGAATTATTTCCGTTGAAAATTGCAACGGAATAACTTTTCGTTGAAAATTCCAACAGAATTTTGGACTTTTTCCGTCGAAAATTGAAACGGAATAATTTTCGGTGGAAAATTCTAACGGAATTTTGGACTTTTTTCGTCGAAAAATTCAACGAAGTTATCATCCGTTGAAAATTTCAACGGACTTTTTTTCCGTTTATAATTTTGATTGGATTTTGCTCCTTCATTTTCCTCTTCAAGTAATCACAAGCATTATGAAAAACCTTAAATTTCTTTTATGCAAGAATGCAAAGTGTATTCCTAAATTACTCGTGAGAGACAATGACTTATTAGTGTCAAAAATATCAACAGAATTATTTCAGTTGAAAATTGCAACGAAATAATTTTCCGTTGAAAATTCTAACGAAATTTTGGACTTTTTCCGTCGAAAATTGCAACGGAATAATTTTCCGTTGAAAATTCTAACAGAATTTTGGACTTTTTCCGTCAAAAATTTCAACGGAATTATTTTCCGTTGAAAATTTCAACGGTCTTTTTTTCCGTTTATAATTTTGATTGGATTTTGCTCCTTCATTTTGCTCTTCAAGTAATCACAAGCATTATGAAAAACAATAAATTTCTTTTATGCAAGAATGCAAAGTGTATTCCTACATGACTCGTGAGAGACAATGACCTATTAGCGTAAAAAATTGCAACAGAATTATTTCCGTTTAAAATTGCAACGGAATAACTTTTCGTTTAAAATTCCAACGGAATTTTGGAATTTTTCCGTCGAAAATTGAAACGGAAAACTTTTCCGTTGAAAATTTCAACGGACTTTTTTTCCGTTTATAATTTTGATTGGATTTTGCTCCTTCATTTTGCTCTTCAAGTAATCACAAGCATTATGAAAATCATAAATTTCTTTTATGCAAGAATGCAAAGTGTATTCCTAAATGACTCGTGAGAGACAACGACTTATTAGTGTCAAAAATTGCAACATAATTATTTCCGTTGAAAATTCCAACGGAATTTTGGACTTTTTCCGTCGAAAAGTGAAACGGAATAATTTTCCGTGGAAAATTCTAACGGAATTTTGGACTTTTTTCGTCAAAAAATTCAACGAAATTATCATCCGATGAAAATTACAACGGACTTTTTTTCCGTTTATAATTTTGATTGGATTTTGCTCCTTCATTTTGCTCTTCAAGTAATCACAAGCATTATGAAAAACCATAAATTTCTTTTATGCAAGAATGCAAAGTGTAATCCTAAATGAGTCGTGAGAGACAATGACTTATTAGTGTCAAAAACATCAACAGAATTATTTCAGTTGAAAATTACAACGAAATAATTTTCCGTTGAAAATTCTAACGAAATTTTGGACTTTTTCCTTCGAAAATTGCAACGGAATAATTTTCCGTTGAAAATTCTAACGGAATTTTGGACTTTTTCCGTCAAAAATTTCAACGGAATTATTTTCCGTTGAAAATTTCAACGGACTTTTTTTCCGTTTATAATTTTGATTGCATTTTGCTCCTTCATTTTGCTATTCAATTAATCACAAGCATTATGAAAAACCATAAATTTCTTTTATGCAAAAATGCAAAGTGTATTCCTAAATGACTCGTGAGAGACAATGACTTATTAGTGTCAAAAATAGCAACAGAATTATTTCAGTTGAAAATTGCAACAGAATAATTTTCCGTTGAAAATTCTAACGAAATTTTGGACTTTTTCCATCGAAAATTGCAACGGAATAATTTTCCGTTGAAAATTCTAACGGCATTTTGGACTTTTTCCGTCAAAAATTTCAACGGAATTATTTTTCGTCGAAAATTTCAACGGATTTTTTTCCGTTTATAATTTTGATTGGATTTTGCTCCTTCATTTTGCTCTTCAAGTAATCACAAGCATTATGAAAAACCATAAATTTCTTTTATGCAAGAATGCAAAGTGTATTCCTACATGACTCGTGAGAGACAATGACTTATTAGGGTTAAAAATTGCAACAGAATTATTTCCATCGAAAATTGCAACGGAATAACTTTCCGTTGAAAATTCCAAAGGAATTTTGGACTTTTTCCGTCGAAAATTGAAACGGAATAATTTTCGGTGGAAAAGTCTAAAGGAATTTTGGACTTTTTTCGTCGAGAAATTCAACGAAATTATCATCCGTTGAAAATTTCAACGGACTTTGTTTCCGTTTATAATTGTTATTGGATTTTGCTCCTTCATTTTGCTCTTCAAGTAATCACAAGCATTATGAAAAACCATAAATTTCTTTTATGCAAGAATGCAAAGTGTATTCCTAAATTACTCGTGAGAGACAATGACTTATTAGTGTCAAAAATATCAACAGAATTATTTCAGTTGAAAATTGCAACGAAATAATTTTCCGTTGAAAATTCTAACGAAATTTTGGACTTTTTTCGTCGAAAATTGCAACGGAATAATTTTCCGTTGAAAATTCTAACGGAATTTTGGACTTTTTCCGTCAAAAATTTCAACGTAATAATTTTCCGTTGAAAATTTCAACGGACTTTTTTTCCGTTTATAATTTTGATTGGATTTTGCTCCTTCATTTTGCTCTTCAAGTAATCACAAGCATTATGAAAAACAATAAATTTCTTTTATGCAAGAATGCAAAGTGTATTCCTACATGACTCGTGAGAGACAATGACTTATTAGGGTAAAAAATTGCAACAGAATTATTTCCGTTGAAAATTGCAACGGAATAACTTTTCGTTGAAACTTCCAACGGAATTTTGGACTTTTTCCGTCGAAAATTGAAACGGAAAACTTTTCCGTTGAAAATTTCAACGGACTTTTTTTCCGTTTATAATTTTGATTGGATTTTGCTCCTTCATTTTGCTCTTCAAGTAATCACAAGCATTATGAAAACCATAAATTTCTTTTATGCAAGAATGCAAAGTGTATTCCTAAATGACTCGTGAGAGACAATGACTTATTAGTGTCAAAAATTGCAACAGAATTATTTCCGTTGAAAATTCCAACGGAATTTTGGACTTTTTCCGTCGAAAAGTGAAACGGAATAATTTTCCGTGGAAAATTCTAACAGAATTTTGGACTTTTTTCGTCGAAAAATTCAACGAAATTATCATCCGTTGAAAATTTCAACGGACTTTTTTTCCGTTTATAATTTTGATTGGATTTTGCTCCTTCATTTTGCTCTTCAAGTAATCACAAGCATTATGAAAAACCATAAATTTCTTTTATGCAAGAATGCAAAGTGTAATCCTAAATGAGTCGTGAGAGACAATGACTTATTAGTGTCAAAAATATCAACAGAATTATTTCAGTTGAAAATTGCAACGAAATAATTTTCCGTTGAAAATTCTAACAAAATTTTGGACTTTTTCCGTTGAAAATTGCAACGGAATAATTTTCCGTTGAAAATTCTAACGGAATTTTGGACTTTTTCCGTCAAAAATTTCAACGGAATTATTTACGGTTGAAAATTTCAACGGACTTTTTTTCCGTTTATAATTTTGATTGGATTTTGCTCCTTCATTTTGCTATTCAAGTAATCACAAGCATTATGAAAAACCATAAATTTCTTTTATGCAAGAATGCAAAGTGTAATCCTAAATGACTCGTGAGAGACAATGACTTATTAGTGTCAAAAATTGCAACAGAATTATTTCCGTTGAAAATTCCAACGGAATTTTGGACTTTTTCCGTCGAAAAGTGAAACGGAATAATTTTCCGTGGAAAATTCTAACAGAATTTTGGACTTTTTTCGTCGAAAAATTCAACGAAATTATCATCCGTTGAAAATTTCAACGGACTTTTTTTCCGTTTATAATTTTGATTGGATTTTGCTCCTTCATTTTGCTCTTCAAGTAATCACAAGCATTATGAAAAACCATAAATTTCTTTTATGCAAGAATGCAAAGTGTAATCCTAAATGAGTCGTGAGAGACAATGACTTATTAGTGTCAAAAATATCAACAGAATTATTTCAGTTGAAAATTGCAACGAAATAATTTTCCGTTGAAAATTCTAACAAAATTTTGGACTTTTTCCGTTGAAAATTGCAACGGAATAATTTTCCGTTGAAAATTCTAACGGAATTTTGGACTTTTTCCGTCAAAAATTTCAACGGAATTATTTACGGTTGAAAATTTCAACGGACTTTTTTTCCGTTTATAATTTTGATTGGATTTTGCTCCTTCATTTTGCTATTCAAGTAATCACAAGCATTATGAAAAACCATAAATTTCTTTTATGCAAGAATGCAAAGTGTAATCCTAAATGACTCGTGAGAGACAATGACTTATTAGTGTCAAAAATATCAACAGAATTATTTCAGTTGAAAATTGCAACGAAATAATTTTTCGTTGAAAATTCTAACGAAATTTTGGACTTTTTCCGTCGAAAATTGCAACGGAATAATTTTCCGTTGAAAATTCTAACGGAATTTTGGACTTTTTCCGTCAAAAATTTCAACGGAATTATTTACGGTTGAAAATTTCAACGGACTTTTTTTCCGTTTATAATTTTGATTGGATTTTGCTCCTTCATTTTGCTATTCAAGTAATCACAAGCATTATGAAAAACCATAAATTTCTTTTATGCAAGAATGCAAAGTGTATTCCTACATGACTCGTGAGAGACAATGACTTATTAGGGTAAAAAATTGCAACAGAATTATTTCCGCTGAAAATTTCAACGGAATAACTTTGCGTGGAAAATTCCAACGGAATTTTGGACTTTTTCCGTCGAAAATTGAAACGGAATAATTTTCGGTTGAAAATTCTAACGGAATTTTGGACTTTTTTCGTCGAAAAATTCAACGAAATTATCATCCGTTGAAAATTTCAACGGACTTTTTTCCGTTTATAATTTTGATTGGATTTTGCTTCTTCATTTTGCTCTTCAAGTAATCACAAGCATTATGAAAAACCATAAATTTCTTTTATGCAAGAATGCAAAGTGTATTCCTAAATTACTCGTGAGAGACAATGACTTATTAGTGTCAAAAATATCAACAGAATTATTTCAGTTGAAAATTGCAACGAAATAATTTTCCGTTGAAAATTCTATCGAAATTTTGGACTTTTTCCGTCGAAAATTGCAACGGAATAATTTTCCGTTGCAAAATTCTAACGGAATTTTGGACTTTTTCCGTCAAAAATTTCAACGGAATTATTTTCCGTTGAAAATTTCAACGGACTTTTTTTCCGTTTATAATTTTGATTGGATTTTGCTCCTTCATTTTTCTCTTCAAGTAATCACAAGCATTATGAAAAACCATAAATTTCTTTTATGCAAGAATGCAAAGTGTATTCCTACATGACTCGTGAGAGACAATGACTTATTAGGGTAAAAAATTGCAACAAAATTATTTCCATCGAAAATTGCAACGGAATAACTTTCCGTTGAAAATTCCAAAGGAATTTTGGACTTTTTCCGTCGAAAATTGAAACGGAATAATTTTCGGTGGAAAAGTCTAAAGGAACTTTGGACTTTTTTAGTCGAAAAATTCAACGAAATTATCATCCGTTGAAAATTTCAACGGACTTTTTTTCCGTTTATAATTGTTATTGGATTTTGCTCCTTCATTTTGCTCTTCAAGTAATCACAAGCATTATGAAAAACCATAAATTTCTTTTATGCAAGAATGCAAAGTGTATTCCTAAATTACTCGTGAGAGACAATGACTTATTAGTGTCAAAAATATCAACAGAATTATTTCAGTTGAAAATTGCAACGAAATAATTTTCCGTTGAAAATTCTAACGAAATTTTGGACTTTTTCCGTCGAAAATTGCAACGGAATAATTTTCCGTTGAAAATTCTAACGGAATTTTGGACTTTTTCCGTCAAAAATTTCAACGGAATTATTTTCCGTTGAAAATTTCAACGGACTTTTTTTCCGTTTATAATTTTGATTGGATTTTGCTCCTTCATTTTGCTCTTCAAGTAATCACAAGCATTATGAAAAACCATAAATTTCTTTTATGCAAGAATGCAAATTGTATTCCTTCATGACTCGTGAGAGACAGTGATTTATTAGGGTAAAAAATTGCAACAGAATTATTTCCGTTGAAAATTGCAACGGAATAACTTTTCGTTGAAAATTCCAACGGAATTTTGGACTTTTTCCGTAGAAAATTGAAACGGAAAACTTTTCCGTTGAAAATTTCAACGGACTTTTTTTCCGTTTATAATTTTGATTGGATTTTGCTCCTTCATTTTGCTCTTCAAGTAATCACAAGCATTATGAAAACCATAAATTTCTTTTATGCAAGAATTCAAAGTGTATTCCTAAATGACTCGTGAGAGACAATGACTTATTAGTGTCAAAAATTGCAACAGAATTATTTCCGTTGCAAATTGCAACGGAATAATTTTCCGTTGAAAATTCCAACGGAATTTTGGACTTTTTCCGTCGAAAAGTGAAACGGAATAATTTTCCGTTGAAAATTCTAACGGAATTTTGGACTTTTTTCGTCGAAAATTTCAACGAAATTATTTTCCGTTGAAAATTTCAACGGACTTTTTTTTTCCGTTTATAATTTTGATTGGATTTTGCTCCTTCATTTTGCTCTTCAAGTAATCACAAGCATTATGAAAATCCATAAATTTCTTTTATGCTAGAATGCAAAGTGTATTCTTAAATGACTCGTTAGAGACAATGACTTATTAGTGTCAAAAATATCAACAGAATTATTTCCGTCGAAAATTGCAACGGAATAATTTTCCGTTGAAAATTCCAACGGAATATTGGACTTTTTCCGTCAAAAATTTCAACGGACTTTTTTTCCGTTTATAATTTTGATTGGATTTTGCTCCTTCATTTTTCTCTTCAAGTAATCACAAGCATTATGAAAAACCATAAATTTCTTTTATGCAAGAATGCAAAGTGTATTCCTACATGACTCGTGAGAGACAATGACTTATTAGGGTAAAAAATTGCAACAAAATTATTTCCATCGAAAATTGCAACGGAATAACTTTCCGTTGAAAATTCCAAAGGAATTTTGGACTTTTTCCGTCGAAAATTGAAACGGAATAATTTTCGGTGGAAAAGTCTAAAGGAATTTTGGACTTTTTTAGTCGAAAAATTCAACGAAATTATCATCCGTTGAAAATTTCAACGGACTTTTTTTCCGTTTATAATTGTTATTGGATTTTGCTCCTTCATTTTGCTCTTCAAGTAATCACAAGCATTATGAAAAACCATAAATTTCTTTTATGCAAGAATGCAAAGTGTATTCCTAAATTACTCGTGAGAGACAATGACTTATTAGTGTCAAAAATATCAACAGAATTATTTCAGTTGAAAATTGCAACGAAATAATTTTCCGTTGAAAATTCTAACGAAATTTTGGACTTTTTCCGTCGAAAATTGCAACGGAATAATTTTCCGTTGAAAATTCTAACGGAATTTTGGACTTTTTCCGTCAAAAATTTCAACGGAATTATTTTCCGTTGAAAATTTCAACGGACTTTTTTTCCGTTTATAATTTTGATTGGATTTTGCTCCTTCATTTTGCTCTTCAAGTAATCACAAGCATTATGAAAAACCATAAATTTCTTTTATGCAAGAATGCAAAGTGTATTCCTTCATGACTCGTGAGAGACAGTGATTTATTAGGGTAAAAAATTGCAACAGAATTATTTCCGTTGAAAATTGCAACGGAATAACTTTTCGTTGAAAATTCCAACGGAATTTTGGACTTTTTCCGTAGAAAATTGAAACGGAAAACTTTTCCGTTGAAAATTTCAACGGACTTTTTTTCCGTTTATAATTTTGATTGGATTTTGCTCCTTCATTTTGCTCTTCAAGTAATCACAAGCATTATGAAAACCATAAATTTCTTTTATGCAAGAATTCAAAGTGTATTCCTAAATGACTCGTGAGAGACAATGACTTATTAGTGTCAAAAATTGCAACAGAATTATTTCCGTTGCAAATTGCAACGGAATAATTTTCCGTTGAAAATTCCAACGGAATTTTGGACTTTTTCCGTCGAAAAGTGAAACGGAATAATTTTCCGTTGAAAATTCTAACGGAATTTTGGACTTTTTTCGTCGAAAATTTCAACGAAATTATTTTCCGTTGAAAATTTCAACGGACTTTTTTTTTCCGTTTATAATTTTGATTGGATTTTGCTCCTTCATTTTGCTCTTCAAGTAATCACAAGCATTATGAAAATCCATAAATTTCTTTTATGCTAGAATGCAAAGTGTATTCTTAAATGACTCGTTAGAGACAATGACTTATTAGTGTCAAAAATATCAACAGAATTATTTCCGTCGAAAATTGCAACGGAATAATTTTCCGTTGAAAATTCCAACGGAATATTGGACTTTTTCCGTCAAAAATTTCAACGGAATTATTTTCCGTTTATAATTTTGATTGGATTTTGCTCCTTCATTTTGCTCTTCAAGTAAACACAAGCATTATGAAAAACCATAAATTTCTTTTATGCAAGAATGCAAAGTGTATTCCTAAATGACTCGTGAGAGACAATGACTTACTAGTGTCAAAAATTGCAACAGAATTATTTCCGTTGAAAATTGCAACGGAATAACTTTCCGTTAAAAATTCCAACGAAATTTTGGACTTTTTCCGTTGAAAATTGAAACGGAATAATTTTCTGTTGAAAATTCCAACGGAATTTTGGACTTTTTCCGTCAAAAATTTAAACGGAATTATTTTCCGTTGAAAATTTCAACGGACTTTTTTTCCATTGATTTTACTCCTTCATTTTGCTCTTCAAGTAATCACAAGCATTATGAAAAACCATAAATTTCTTTTATGCAATAATGCTATCATTTATAATTGTTTGTGGTATTGTGCATACATATTGAAACATTCACATGAGAATTCAAGTAGTCATGACTATCCACAACTACAAGTGTTGAAGTAGTGGGTGAAGTTATGAGTATACAAAAATGATGCTAAGATGTACTCATATGATAATGGATATGAAAATAAGTAAATATGCTGTTAACAAATCTCTTTAATCTTTATTGAAATAAGCTTCAAACAAAAGATAAGGTCTTAGGCCTTGACAGAATTAATCGTATAAATGACACACACGCCAAAGCTCGATGAGGGACAAAACCTCCGAAGCGCATACCTGCTGGAAGCCATCAATAGTAAACTTAAACAATATAAAAAATGCAATCAACGAAAACAAACACAACATGAGTGATATGCAATTATCAACATATATGATATTGATCTGAGTATAATAAATATTACAGAGATTTGTTAGCAACATGTTTACGTATTTTCACATCCATTATCATGTGAGTACATCTGAGCATCATTTTAGTATACTTATAACTTCACCCACTTCTTCAACACTTCCATATGTGGATAGTCACTACTTGCATTCTCATGTAAATGTTTCAATATATATGCACAACACCATAAACAATTATAAATGACAACATACTTGCATAAAAGAAATTTAGGGTTTTTGATAATGGTTGTGATGACTTGAAAATTATCAACGGAAAAAAACTCCGTTGAAATTTTCGACGGAAAAAGACCAAAATTCCGTTGAAAGTTTCAACGGACCAAAATTCCATTGCATTTTTCGACGAAAAACTATACCGTTGAAATTTTCAACAGAAAATTTCAGTCTAAATTTTAAACGGAATATTATTCCGTTGTAATTATCAACAGAATTTGTTGTCCGTCGATATTTTTCAATTAAAAATAATTATGCGATAAATTTTTGACAGAAAATTTCCACGAAATTTAATTTCCGTTAAAATTTTTGACGGAATTTATTTTCCGTTGAAAATTTTCGTATCAAAATTCAACGGAAATTTTTTCCATCTCTACTTCCAACGGAATTGAATTTTTGTCAAAAATTTCGTTACTATTTTTGACGGAATATTTTCCGTTAATAAATTCTGTCGATAATAGAGCTTTTGCTTGTAGTGACCACATACAAGTCCACACAAAATTCATGACCCTGTAGCAACAAGTTAGTTCTCAGGCATATGCGATCACAAACTAAAAAATTACCATCTCCCAGGAAAACACGCATGCGTTTGCATCGTGATGAATTCAGGCCTATCTTGTCCACCAGTTGACGTTGCACGAAATTGTGTGTACTACCGGAGTCCACAAGAACAGCAACAGGATGATTGAGCAAGCAAGCATCAAAAGAAATGGCGCAGGATTAAGTGAACCAGACAAGGAGTGTAAGGCAACATCATTCTGCTCAACAACATTTGTGTCAGTATGCCAAACAATCTCTTCTTCACCATCATTAGGTGAATCAGAGGGATTTCCACAAAGCACCAACAACTTGGCCTTACAGCGATGACGAGAATTCCACTTCTCGTCACAAGTAAAACACAATCCCAAGTCACATTTTCGCTGCATTTCCTCAAAAGAAAGTCGTTTCATAGGAATTGAGGAAGGCAAGGTAAGCAGTGGAGCAGTGCCCGATGTTGCAGGTTTGTCCGATACCTGGTTCAAGGGAGAGGCCGCAGAAAATGGTGGTGATTCGGAAGAGTTGTGATACTTCTTAGAAGTTGATGTAAAGGAAGAGCGCAACTCAGAATGATGGGCTTCATAAGCAGCAGCAAGCTGCATAGCTTGGTGAAGGGACGAAGGCCAATGTAATTGAATGGCCCGACGAAGATCTGGATGCAAGCCAGAAATAAAGAAACTCATAAGCTGATCAACGGAGAACTCCGTCACCTGGTTGATAAGGCATTCGAACTCACGGACGTAATCAGATAAGGAACCTTGTTGTGACAATTTGGACAATAACCCCTTCAAATCGTAATAATCGGAGGCACCAAATCGCTCTTTAACCGCAAGAGCAAACTCCAGCCAAGAATTCACACGATTACTCAAAAAAATCCATTGATACCATTCGGACGCAGCTCCCTCCATACGTAACCCTACCAACGAAACCTTGAGATGGTCAGGCACCTGTTGGAGGCGAAAATACATTTCCGCTTTGAACAACCAATTGTGAGGGTTGGAGCCGTTGAATGTAGGGATCTCCATTTTCACCCCTTTCAAGAGGTGATTATACTTTGGATTGTCATGTCGATACGATGAGTGACGACCAGGACCAGCCGAAGAGTGATTCGGAGATGTAGGAATGGCTGAAAGTTCTCGTAAACAAAGATCGATTGCAAGCATGCTCTCCGTCAAATGATCCAGACGCTGGTTCAACTCTGACCGCGTAGTGTGGAGCTCATCAGCAAGTTCTTGTACCTTCATCACCACTGAAGAATTTTCTGGTGAGTCCAGAATGAAAGCACCAATTTGTTAGGGAGAAAGTAACAGAGAGAGAAGAAATCAAGGAAACAGAAATCAGTTCAATATATTCAATAATCCCTTGTTACACCATTCAGGTCATATAAAAAGCAAGAAAATATCTCTAACATAATCCCTCTTATGCGCAGCAAATGCCACGTCCCTTATTACGTGTCCCATGAAAGATTACTGGTAGCCTTAAGTGTCTTCTCATGACTACAGATAATCCTTCAGCCAAGTAGGTGCATTCCTGATGCGTTTGGGCCTAGCGAACTCCTCAGTCTGCTGGGCTATCTCCTCAGCACGTTGGGCTGTCTCCTCATTGGGCTTCAGGTGGCTAACACCCGTAACAACCTCACTTGGATATGCTTTGGGCCTTTTCATTGGACTACTTCGCTCAATCCAACATTCACTATAGGATAAAATATATTCTTACACTTCCCTCACATTTCCCGTGACTCATGTTATATATCCCAACCTTTTGATTGACGAGTTACTTCTCTTTCTTATATCATTACTCTAATGCTTCACATAAATCTCTACTGATTGCCATAATTGTGCCCTTATTATCAACCCTAGCATGAGCATGGAGCTCTAATTTATACTATTGCTCCTCTCCATCACTGTGATATTAAAATATTTCACCCTTCAAAACAAACATCTTTTTCAATCCCTAAATAAGTTCACACGTAAATTCATTTTAAAATAAATTAACCTTATATTTCCATAAAGAAATATTCTATTGTCTCTTTTAGCCATGAGCGTAACCTATAAGCCAAATCGCGTTAGTTTCTTGTGTTATCTGTTCTTACTCTTTCGGGTTTGTTGTGCTACGTTCTTAATTTGTTCCTTTGAACGCATCATATAACAACAAACTAGTATGCGAGCTCTTATAGAGTTGGGCAGATTTGTTCACAGATGTTTACTGCAAAGTTAAAAAAAAGAAGCCCGAGACAACGAAATTCTGAGTGGAAAGTGTTGAGTCTTTGAAAAGAGACTCTAAAGTTTGGTATGAAAATTTTGATAGAATCTAGGAAAGTGGAGTGGGGGAAAAATGTTTATCATGTTTAGTATGAGATAAGTTAAAAAATATCGGCATAAAATGTTTCTCACGGATATTGGCACAAAAAAATACCATTCAAACTGTGGTGTTTTTTTTTATTCTATGAACCGAGAATCTTGTTTATAAAATTTGTGGCAGAAATGCCCTGAATAGATGTGTTATACTGTTTAATAAAACTTGTGGTCTGATACTTGTTTAAACACACGGTCATCTTGTTTAACAAATCAAGACGGAGACACCTAATTATAAAAAGAACGTTTAAAACAAATTTTCAAACACGGTGGGAAATTTTATTCCACATTCCTATATATATTTCACAACCAACAAAACATAGCATTATAAAATAACTCAACAATCATGGCAAAAAATTTGGCCTACCAAACATTTTTTTGTAATTTGTTCGAGATAAAAAAATCCCGCCATATTCTTGGCAAATTTTTTTTTTCGATAAAAAACAGTATCTCCCATACCAAATACCTAACTGTAAATTGGGCCAGTTTTTTATTTGATTAAAAGTGTTTAGAAACCCAATTTCACTTATCCCAAATACACTTTTAGCTTTTTATTTGCTTTTAGCAATTCAATTTTTTTTATTTGAAAATACACTTTTAGCCCAAAAAAAGAAATCAGTTAATGTGCTTTTATGTTTCCATTTCAGAAAAAACTAAAACCCAAGCTCAAAGTCCAAAAGCAGCCCATATGAGCCAGGAGAGGAGGGTAGATAGCAAACTCATTTCAGCAATTGCACCGAAGGACAAGACAGGAAAAACTAAAGGAAGTGAGGGCAGAATCGGAAAAGAAAAATAAAGGAAGAAAAAAAGGGGTAACCCGTCCAAGGTTACCCATTCCTCATAATCAAGTTGCAAAGGAACCCTAAGCCCCAAGTTGATCCCCAACACAGAAGCCCAATTCTACACATTCTCAATTTCAGTTTTTCTAGTAAAAACCCATCTTCAAGAAAACATACTCCTAATCGTTGCAAAAAAGACAAAAGCGAGGTTGGAATCGTGTAGTTGAGGAGATTCTACGCACTAGTGGAAAAGTTTTGGTGGGCCAAGGAAGAGCATAAGCAAGTGTATGATGGAATGAAGCTGAATGTGTGAGGAATTTGGAAACCAGCCACGCATTCAGGGATATAAAAAGGAGGATCAGACGGTAAGAACGGGTCAATTTTTATCTGTTGTTTTGGGTGATAGCTAGGGTTACTTTTCTGAATTACATCTTTATTTTCTGCTTAGAATGTTGTAAGCACAGTTCACCTTACGGTGTTGCATGTGCGAAGATTGTAGGTGTTAACTTTTTGTTTGTGATTTCTCTTTACTTTTATGGAAAAATTGTTTGTCATTTTGAATGACATAAAGTTATGTTATTTTAAAATAGAGATAGATATAAAATAATTTTGTTTTATTTAAAATTTAAATTAAAAAAATCACTCACTTTCTCTTTCCCATGATTTCCATTATTTTATGTCTATCTCTCTCATAAAATGACATAACTTATGTCATTTAAAATGACAAACACCAAACCCTACTTTTATATGTCCACAATCCTATGAGTATGAGCTAAACTTTTAAGGTATGATATTTTTATTTTCCCACCCAATGGAAAAATATTGAGTGAATTTTCGGAGAAATATACCCTCTGCTGCTTCATCCGATCTGCTCTTTCTCTCTCTTCTCTTTCTCTTCTTTTTCGCTCTTTCAGCTCTTTCAGACTGCGTCACTATTCTTCATCTTCTCCAAGAGCGCACCCTTGATGCAGTGGTGATTCAGAGAAGTCCAATCACGGAAGCTGCTCGAGCCTTTCGATTTGTTTGGGAACACTGCTCTTCACGATGTAGCATGCTCAGGAACTCCACAACTCCTACAAGAGTTACTAAACAAGCTAAATGAAAATGAGAAGCAAGATGCATTGGAGAAACAAAATAGAGAAGCAAACACCCTCCTTCACGAGGCCGTCTTTAACGAAGATCTCAAGATTGTGGACGTCATCATGGGTTTAGATCACCTCCTTATATTAAGACCGTGAGAGAAAGAGAAGAGAAGTGAGACTGAATAATTTCTAGAAAGGGTATTTTTGTAAAATCACCTCATATTCCTAGTAATATTTAACAATCAACCAAACATAGGCTTAGTAAACTTGAGCAAATAATTCCGATAATATTTTGGCCTACCAAACAATTTTTTGGTAACATTTCTGAAAAGCTTATTTTTCCACTATATTCCCAGAAATCGCGATTCCCGGATTAAAAAAATTTCTCCTTTACCAAACACCCCCTAAGCTGTTTGGTATATAGATTATTTTAGAAATCCTAGGAAAGTGGGCTGGGACAAATTATTTTTCAACGTTTGGTACGAGGAAACTGAAAATATTCTCGGAAAACTTTTTTTCCATCATTTCAGTTTTAACTACAGAATCTCAAACGAAAATATCGTCTGCTACATGGTATTTTTATTTTCCCATAGCTTCAGTATAATTAACCCAACATTCCCAAAAAAAATTGGACTTACCAAACACCTTTTTGTAACTTACCCGAGAAAAATTTTTTCCAACATAATCCCGAAAATCTTTTTTTCCCGGTAAAAAAAAAATATCTCATATACCAAACGCCCCACCGGGTAAAAAAGATTTCTGGGAATATGGTGGAATTTTTTTTTTCATAGTTAAGTTACGAAAAGGTGTTGGTAAGTCCAAATTTTTTTCAGAAATGTTGGGTTAATTATACTGATGCTATGGGAAAATAAAAATACCATGTATCATATGATATTTTTGGTTGGGATTCTGTAGTTAAAACTGAAATGATGGGGGAAAATATTTCCCAGGAATATTTTCAGTTTCCTCATACCAAACGTTGGAAAAATAATTTGCTCCACCGCATTTTCCCAAGATTTCTAGGAAAATCCTCCATACCAAACAGTCCTAAGAGTTAGGTTGAAAAAGTACCCAAAACTCATTTGTTGTTGGTTGCTATTTTAAAGTTTAAATGATTATTTTTAGCTTGCTTAATGTTGTATTTTCATTCTAAAGTTGATATGCAGTGTGATGAGATTAAAATTTGTTCCCATTTGCAGTATTTTTATAGCGGAACGATTAGTTGTTGATATGCCCTGTTAGTATGTTTATGTTATAAATATTAGTACTCTTGCAATAACTGTTGACTTGTGTTAAGGAACGACTGCCAACATAGAAAAGAGAGAAAAGAAATAGAGAATAGATCAGTGTTATAAGAATCGAACCGGACCGGCCGGTTCGAACCGGTAACCGGTAAACCGGTCATGTGACTGGTCCGGTAAAGTAGTAGATCGGACATGTAAACAAACCGGTATGACCTGGTGTGAACCAGAGTGAACCGGCCAGTTTTACAAAAACTGGTGACTCGCCGGGTCAAATTTACAAAACAGAAGAGAAAGAAAAGCTTCAGGGAGAATGGAACGATGGCCGTCGGAGATGGTGGAAGTCTTGCTAGAGATCCTGATCGGTGCAGAGGTGATGGAGGCGAGCATTGCAGCGACGAGGTGGACAGTGGTGATGCTTGAGGCCATGGCTACAATGACAACAACGGTAAAGACGAAGAAGGGCTTTTGCATTTTTTTTCTGCCATTTTAGTAACTAAAAAGAGAAGAGGAGGAAGTAGCGTTTAGAAGAAGAGGAGCGTTTGCTTTTTTTTCTTCTGCCTTTTCAGTGACTAGAAAGAGAAAAAGAGAAGTAAGAGTGAAAAGATCAAAAAAAGGAACCGTGGGGATTGGGAACAAGGTGGGTTTGCATTCATTATTTTCTTGGAAAATGAAACGTAACAGCTGCATTTATTGTATTATCTGTTTGCTCAGCGCCACAGCTGTCAAATTCATTTTAAAGGTGATATTGTTTTTAGGAATATGATTAATAAAGTTAAAATATGTTTATTTTTTATAGATATTTCAATATAATTATTATTTTTCTAATATAAATTATAAATTAATATATTTACCGGGTCATGTCACTGGTTGAACCGGTAACCCAGTGACTCAGTACCGTGACCGGGTCAATGACCGGTCCAGTTTTAAGAACATTGGAATAGAGTGTATGAGCTGACCATTACTTTTACTTTTTGATTCCACTAACATCTGTTTTTTGCATTTTGCAGATACCACATTGAAATGCACCCAAAAGGGAACACGACGCTCAACAAAGCAGAGCAAAGTAGAGAATGTTGCTGGACGCGTCTGAGTGTCAGAGAATCAGTTTTGGAAAAGCAAAGTACAGGGGACAACTTATCCCTACTCTCATCACCTTAAATCAAAGCCTATATAACTAGGGGTGTTAAACGAACCAAGAGCCTTTCAGGGGACTTTGGCTCGGCTCGTGAAGGCCTGAGCTTACATGTTTAAAATTAGTTGTTGGTACCAGGCTTGAACTTGTATAAAAGCTCGTTTAATAAAAAGGCCTCAGACTCTAATTCAAAAGCTCGACCTTAGAGTCTCTCAGGCTGGCCTAATATATTATTTTTTTATTTTATATTTTTTTACTACTTGTAATAGTCTTCTCTTTCTCCTCAATCCATTTCACCCTATTTTATTAGTTAAACAAATTTTTTGAATGATTATGTTTTATATTATGCTGTTTGGATATACATTAAATTTATGAATATTTATGAAATTACTAGTGTTGTTGATTGTACATTCTGTTTGGATAAATTTTTGTTGTTTTATTTTTTTTAATTAGGTTAAACCAGTTTTTTATTTTTTGTAAATAAGCCAGGCCAGAGGCCGATAATTATATTTATAACAGGTAACAGGCTTGGTCAGGCTGACACATTTAAACACATGCTTAGTCTTTTAAGACCAAAGCTCGGCTCGGCCCGGCCCGTTAACACCCCTACCTATAATGCCCGACCTCTTCAAGAATCAATGACTATCCCCACACACTAACACGGGACTTTTCAGCGTGCTTTATCCTCACTCGTACACTTCATTGGAAAACTTCTAAGGAGGTCACCTATCCCAGAATTGTTCCAAGTCAAGCACGCTTAACTATGGAGTTCTTCCGTACCGAACTGCTAAAAAGTAAATGTATCTTGTTAGTATAGGTAGTACCAATTAATTCTTATAAGTTATCCCAACTGTGCAGTCTCATACCTGCACAGTCTTTGGAATCCCTCTCTTTCGGGTGTTGATTCGATTTCATGTACCCCCTGCTGAAAGCCTGCCAAGAGACGCTCCTTGTCTGCGCCCTTGCGCACCTGTCATCACTCCCCGCCCTCGTCAGCACCTGGGATGTTACATGCCCACCAGCTTCTGCCTGGTTCGTCCTCGAACCACACCGTATTGGAGAGAGGCCCTGCATTGATACCACTTGTAACACCCGATCATTTCAAGAATCAATGACTATCCCCACACACTAACACGGGACTTTTCTGCGTGCTTTATCCTCACTCGCACACTTCCTGGAAAAACTTCCCAGGATGTCACCCATCCCATAATTGCTCCAAGTAAATCACGCTTAACTATGGAGTTCTTTCGTTCCAGGCTACCAAAAAGTAGATGCATCATGTTAGTATAAGTAGTACCAATTAATTCTTATAAGTTATCCCCAACTGTGCAGTCCCATACCTGCACAGTCTTTGGAATCCCTCTCTTTCAGGTGTTGATTTGATTCATTCATGTACCCCCCGCTGGAAGCCTGCCAGGAGCCGCTCCTTGTCTATGCCCTTGCGCACCGGCGATTATTCCCCGACCTTGTCAGCACCCGGGATGTTACAAAACCCATCGTCCGATCAAAGAAAGAAGGAGACATCCTCAATCCAACGGTGCAGGGAACGACCTGTTTTATTCACAAGAATGCCACTGTCTTCCCATTCCTATAAATAGAAGATCAGACGAAGGTAGAAAAAGCTTTGGCAAAATAGTTTTAACTCTGAGAACAACACCCTTATTCTTAGTTTTAACTCTGTTTTACTTTCATTTTTTATTTTACCATTGTTACATTGTGTCTTTATTTTATTATTATTTCATCTAAGTCTATAATTTCTTTTCTTTCTGCTTTGTCTGCATCATTTTGTATTTCGTATATATGGGATTTCAAGTTGTTAAGATTTTTTTTGTATTTTCAGCGATATCTTCAAGCATGAACTAGTTTTCTTTTGGAATGGATAATATGTGAAACTATAAATGCTCTGTTATTGAATCTTAGTTACTGAATCTAATGGATTTATATTGTTTATATATTTTAATATCTTGTATCAATGGAAATTGAACATGACTGAGAAAGGAACTTTCTTAAGGAAGGGATTTTAGACTGCTTAACAATAGGAGGAAGGTGAAAAGTGTGCACTTTCACTGGTTGCCTTAAGAATAAAGGACCACCTTATTCATTAAAGGTTATGTTCTGACTAATTATTTGGGAACAAACTCGCATAGGAATATGGGATTTCACATACGTTTTTAACCTAAGAGCTTGAGCAATCAACATTGGCAGTGAAAGAGACATGAACAAGTCTATTGGAAAGGTCTTGAGCCTAGATTACAGCTGATTTACGGTGGATCATTGCATCCATTCCTTTTCCTTTACCTGTCATTCCGTTTATCACTTCATCGTGTTGTTTCTTGTTATTGCTCATTTTAATTTCTGCATATGTTTACTTTATTTCACATCACACAACAAATATCTCTTCCAATGATTTGTCATTCCTCCTTGAATTATAAAGGACTTGAAATATATAATGACAGGAGGAATTATTTTAAGTTGATTTGAACCTTTTGTTATAGTGGGAACACCACTGTGATATCTGGGAATTATGAGCCAGAATAGTTCAATATTTTTAACCCATATTTTTATTGGGAAATTATTTTCTTATGTTGTAGTAGATAAATTATTTTATGTTAGTGAAATAAAATTATAAGAGGGAACCACAAATGATTGGAAAGAGAAAAAATAAATGTGGGACCCACTTTTATCATGTGTGTGTAGGAAGATGAGTTATCTCATGTTGAATGAGATAATTATAATACATATTGATTTCTTTAATACAGCTTAAGTTTCATATTAGCAATACTTTTTTCGTGGAAACGATAATTTAGGCACTAAAACTCTCATTTATTACTTGATGCGTGCACTTGCATAGTTAGTCATTGTAACACCTCGTGTATACCCGGATTGTTATCATGATACGAAATTAAGCGCAACTCAATTAAATGCGGAAGCTAACTTTTTCTTTTCAATTATGACGTTATTAATATTAACCTAGTTGATTACTTAATCTATTTTCAAAATAATGCCTATATGTAGATTGCAATAAAATAACTAACTGAATAACCTCATATATAAATGCGTATCTAAATCACGGACCTACAACACGTAGTCCGAACATTATCCTGACACATTATACAACTCACATCCAAACAAACAAAGTCAAAGTAATGTGGCATGGACAACCCCCATGCTCACAAAATAAGGCAACAAAGCCCGACATAGTCTCAAATCAAATGGTCATATACTAATATAAAGCATAATCACAAGCAGACATATCAGCAATCAACATGTATAATCAACTCAGCTTCGGCCTTCTGCCGCCTGAGGTCTCAACCCCCCGAGTTACCTGAACTTGAAAATGTGCCCTAAACATGAGGTGAGATCTCTAAAAAGAAATCTCAGTAAGACAAGGGGTCCTCAAAGATCTCTCCACTCCAAGCTCACTTACATGTGCAATATAAGTTCAAAAGCATAAAACAGTATAAGCTTCAAAATCTGTGCAACGCAGGATATAATCATGTCATGTGTGTCAAAATCCTACTGGCCAGAGAATAAACATGCAGGAATTACATACGTCTACAACCTACAGTACAAGGAACACTGCTTGTACCTCACCCACAGAACACCATCTTGTATGACGCCACATACTCAGGCTTACAGTCTAAGTGGAACACCACATACATGTCATGAGGCACTTGCACTTAATAGCTCAATAGCATTTCAATAATCATCATTTCAGGAAAACACATCATGCATATAAGTCATCCCTCCATGAGGTATGGGGAACCAACAATGGGCAAAATCGAGGACATGAAAGCTTACCTCTTAAGCAATCAATCCCAAGTCAAGAGTCTACAATAGCCCACAATCACCAAACAGCCCACTCACAGTCTGTTTAATAATAGAAACATTGTCATCATTCCAACTCTAGAAGTTAATTATGTTACAATAACGTTTCCTTTTTCGTTTACATCTTTTCTAGTTCATAATTATCAAGCATTAAGCCCAACAATTAAAGGTAATATTGTTTCCCAACAGTAACACTGACCTCCTAGGGCATTATGCCCAAATAGGGACTTTTCCACGCATTGAAAATTGGTTTCTAGTCATTCTGACAGGTGGTAATCGATTACCAAGCACTTGGTAATCGATTACTGCACATGGTAACTGATTACCCAAAATAGAGTAATCGATTACTGCACATGGTAATCGAATACCAAGTGAAAGGTAATCGATTACCACGCGGACAGAACCGCAATTTGCAGATTTTGTCTGCATAATCCGAAGTGGTAAAGGCTTCCAATGATCCAAGGTTCGGTTTTATCACAAAACAAATGTTCATTATCACTTATTAATATAATAGCCCAACTTAATTAATTAGTAAATCTAATGTAATTAATTAATTAAACATGTTTTAGTGAGTGAAATTAAGTATAAGGCTTAATTAAGTGAATCTGAGTCACTTTGGAGTTAAAAAGTGTACTCAGTGAAAATTAAGGGGTATAAATGGGTACTGGCAAAAGTACCCAAAATATAAAAATAAAAATAGTAATATTCCTAGAATAATATTCCAGACTTTTGGGTAAAGTTTGGTAATTATTGGAGTTGAATAGATAGACGAACCAATACCCACATAAGTCACTTAACCAAGTAAGTGACTTAAAAAGCCAAAAGAATCCCCATTTCCCCCCATTGCCGTCGACTGCAACAGAAAAAAGGAGAAGAGAAGAGAGGGAGAAGAGAGGGAAGAAGAAAGGGGAGATCATAGAGTGAGCAAATCTCAACCAAATCCATCCGTTCAAAAACCTAAATCGCTTAGAATCTCCTCCTCTTTCATAACCCTTGCTTTGTTTTGAGTGGGGAGCATTGTGGAGAGGGATATTGCCTCTCAAAAATTTGGCCATTGGAGAGATTTTGGGGTTTTGGTGGCTTCTACCTCCATGGGAGCTTGAGGAGCACTCACATCATTGTTGTGCAACCATTGGTGGTAAGATTTAAACCCTTGAACCTAATTTTCATGGAAAATTTCATGAGTAGGGTTTTGTGAATAGTAAAGTGGGAATTTTAGAAATTGTGAGTAAATTGACTATGTTCTAGGAAGATTTAAGCTTAAAGCATGTTATGAAAAATGCTAGGAACGACATTTAATCGGTGGAAATGAGCCTAGATAGTCATTTGATAATTGTTCATAATATTGGAAAATTCATGCTTGGATTGGTTAGTATTCTAGCATGTTGAACAATTAGTGAGTTGAATGATTGATTGTGTCCTTGTGATGTCTAGGATTGAGACATTTGGACCAACCGTGAGTGATCAACCATTGGAGCAAGCTATGGAGCTTGAATAGCTCATTGGAATTGGTAAGCTCATCCTTGTGTTGTGGTATGAATAGGATAGCTTGGATTGATGATGATGAGTTATCCTTGAATGCAATATGTTAATTGCATTACCCTTGTATAGGTGTATATTTGTAAAAGTGGATTGCTGAAACTGTTGGTGAAGAACAAAGGTCGACTGAAGCATTGAGGTAAGCCTTCGGACCTTGGGTGTAATTCCCTTGACTGTTCTACCAAGCCCTGAAAGGGTGGAGGTTGTGATTGTGTATATAAATGCAATAAAATAGTGTAATGCTTTGTTATACGTATGTGTATGCATTTGGTGTGGCATAGGATGGTGTTTCCCTATGTTGGTATGTGGCATGACGATGCGTAAATCATACTTGGTAGTTAGCTGGCCAGTAGGACTATTTGCATCTGAGTTTCCTTAGGACAGCTTGAGAGCTCGAGGAATTTCTCCTGGAGATGTATTGCACTTTGCATAGATATGTATTTACTGCATTATTATTGTTATTGCTATTACACTGATATGGAACTGTGGGGTGGAGAGATGCTCCAAGGACCCCTGGTTTACTGGATATATTCGTATATCTCACCCCGTGTTGTGGGGACCCCCTTTCAGGTAAGGATGCTGCAGGAGCCTCTGGTGGCAAGTGGCCATATCTGGATTATGCATGAAATGTGGCATTTCTTTTGAGTTTATGCATGCCTTTTGTAGTTGACATGTATAGGATTTTATTTTGAAAGCCCATGGTCATTTGTATATCTTGATTCATTGGATGAACTTAGCCTATGCTCATGCCTTTGGTTACACCTTTTGTTGATGGGAGCCAAGGGAATGATCATAGTGTTTTGTAAGCTAAGTTCTATGATTTGTAAAGGATATGTAATGTAAATGATGCCTACTGGAAATTCAATATATGCATGCTTGTTATGTATTGAGTTGTTGAATTGGTTGGGCTGAAAATCAATTAGGTACCCTTTTGTTTAAACTGGTAAACGATGAGAAACAAAGGTCATGCTGCCCAAATTCTAGCTAAATCTCATGAGGAGAGGTTGGATGAGTGCTAGGATTTAGTTTTGGGGCATGGACAATTGGGGTTTGTAATGAGGATGCATCTTCCCCTAGGCTTGAACTTGAGAAATGTGGGAATTGGAATTCCCTGGCAGCGCGCTTAAGCGCCCAGGAGCGCGCCCAAGCGCCCTGCTGCCCCTGCGAGTGCCAATGCATTCTGCCTCCTCGCGCTGGAGCGCCCAAGTGGGGGCTTAAGCGCCCAGGATTACGCCCTGGCTTGCGCTTAAGCGCCCTTTGCTGCAGAAAGTTGGGATGCTTACTGCCCCCTCGTGTTTTAGCGCCCAGGGTTGCGCGCTTGAGCGCCCTGGTCCGCGCTTGAGAGCCCTTCGCCACTGAAGGAGAAGATGCTTCTGTCTCTGCGCGCTAAAACGTCCTAGTGGGAGCTTGAGCGCCCAGGATAGCGCGCCTGAGCGCCCTGTTGCGCGCTTAAGCGCCCATCCACACTGGAATACCTGATGCTTACTGCCTCCGTGCGCTTAAGCACCCAGATGGAGGCTTTAGCGCCCTATAGCGCGCGCTTGAGCGCCCGGTAGCGCGCTGAAGCGCGCGGGGCCTGTGACCAACACTCTCTTGTGTTGCTTCAAATTGTCCTAACTTGGGCTACAGTGCTCCGATTTGAGCACGGTTTGAAGCCACAGGTAGCTAATGAAGAAACCTACAATATAGTAGAAGTTGTGAAATAAATAAGAAGTAAATTAATGGTTTAAAAATGGAAAATGAACATGATGTTAAGCTTAATTTATCTGTTTCCGCAAGGTAATATGGTTATGATCCCGAAATTGGGTATTATAAGTTCGGTATGTTTTAAAATGAAAAATTTATCCGGATTTTAATTGAACCCATGTGATTGTAACTGCGCTTAATATCATAATGCGATGTTAACAAACCGGTTCTAGAACGGGGTGTTACAATTAATCCTAGATTAACAACCCTTAGCTCGAATGAATAAAGTTATCTCTTTTCATGACACAAACAAGCTATTTTCATGAAATTTCAAAGGGAATGTTCAAGGTATACCTATGGAGTCTCAAGAACTCAGAAAAAAAGGTGACTTGGGACCTTAATATAACCCCATGCTGCTGCCAATGTAGAGCCACAAATTTGATCATCAAACAAGGTCCTTTCCCTTCAAAGGTGGCTACTTGAAGTCACCAATGCAAGGAAAATGGATCAACACCTCTAACTAATGGAGTCAGCCCCTACAAGCTCAGAAAACAGATGCACAGCTCCCAATAACACACTCCCCACACCCCCAATGCTTGCTAAAATTCTACCCAATGATGGAGAAAGGTTTTCAAGAAGAAAATATGGGAACTTGAGCTTGGAAATGGAGAAAATCTCCAACCTTGCAATGGAGAAGAAGGTGGCAACCAATAGGGTCAGAAACTCCCGTAGGAAGAAATGAAATTTTGACCTAGAAATGTGTGCCGGCCCTTTGTATTTACAGTCCACTTAAGTTCAACCCATCGGTATTAGCACTAATAGCTACGCTTAGCATTTTAATCTCAAACTTCATATTCTGAACCTAGCCATTTTTCTAGGATTTGTCATATTTGTATTATAATTTTTTGCAACACTTTTCCGGTACGCGTTTTCACGTTGTCGGTATTAGTTCTGACACCAATTCTTATTATTACTTCACCAGTACGCACTTATATCATGGAGCAAAACCGGTATCTGCACTTTTCGTCAGAAAAGCGACTTTCAGCGTTCTTAAGCACTTACTATAATTATTTAAGTCTTCTAATAATTATTCAAGGTCAAATATGGAATTCTTTCCTAAATGCATAATTAATTATTTAAATTCTTAATTTAACGGTGCGGGTTCTTACAGTCATCATCTTGGGAACGGATTGAGTTTTCCTTGATTGACACCCAGCACAGTGGCCATACATAAATAACTCATAGAGGTGTGGATTTATTGAGAAATAAATCACATTAGACCTTACATTAAGCACATGGAGAGTTGAGTGAGAGATCTCTCAATGTGTATGGCTTCAAACATGAAGTTACCCCATGTAACTTAAGGAAATGATGCTTCAAGGTCTTATATTAATGGTTGCACAGAGATGTGTCAATTGTTTGTAAAAGAAAATTATTGTTGAGAAACAATGATTAATTTTATATTTCTGTTAATCAGGAATTGTTGAAAAAGAAACCACTCCCATTTTTTAAGTAACTTAATAGCAAATAAAGGAAGAGGAAATTAAAACTCAACTCGCTTTTTATTTAATGAGTAAATACCATTTTTAGTCCCTGGCAATATCCACGAAGCCCTTTTCAGTCCCTAGCAATAAAAATGGGACAAATTGATCCCTGAAATAACAAAAAAAAGGCCACGTTCATCCTTTCGTTAACTCGACCCAACTAACGGTGCACAGTTGGCACGTTAGTTTGCTGACGCGGCTTGGATGTGGGACACCGTGGAAGACGAGACGATGGCGTTTTGGTCCCTGTCAAAACCACGCGGGCTATTTTGGTCCCTGTCAAAATGCACGAGGACGTTTTTAGTCCCTGACAAAAAGCACTGGGCCCTTATTGGTCCCTAACCAGAGAAAAATAGGAACATGACTTCATTGCTTTTCTATGCAGTCCAATTTTGCAAAACAGAAGTGCATTACATCAGAAGCAGGAGTGCAATCCATTTGTTCATCACAAAGTAATTAAACTAAATTTCATCACAAAATAAAATACTCCTTCTTGCATTTTATTTCAAAGAAGTTTGTGTTTCTAACTGAAGTTTCGACCTTATTAACGATTATTCATTTCTTTTTCAATGCTAATTAAGCTTCCCACTTTGTTAAAAGGGATTCTTCGTTCTTGCAAACAGCTTTTACGATCCCTAGAATACTATGAACTGCTTTAATTCTCTTAGTCTGTATAAGACATAGCGTTATGCGATTTACGAACAATATCTTCAGTAGTGTAGCATTGCAATTATACTATTTATTTTTCTATAAAAGGTAATTGCATGATTGTTGATATTTAAATACAGAGAAAAATCAGAGAAGAATCCAGGTAAATGATTGTTGATAATTGCAATGCATGGCAGTTGACTGGACTGCAGCAGTTGGTAATTCTCAGCCACATGAAGGCAACTTGAGAGGAAGTAGCCCACCTCCATCAAATCCACAACAGGCAAATGAGCTGTTGAGTAGTGAAACAATGAATGCAGCAACCAGTGGCACACGAAGCAGATTATTGGCCTTCATGAGCACACCTGGTTTAAGGCCACCAAGGCCTGCTGATAAGTCCATGAAATAATACTTACAATGTATGGTTTTTAATATGAAAATGTTAAAAAAGAATACACTTTGTGTTAATAGATACCCCAAATTGAATTAAGGTGGATGATTCTGATTTAAATGCTAATGGGTTTTTTTTCTTATTTGCATTCTTCAGGCCCAATTGTGATACAGCCCAAGGAAAGAAAGGAAAGAGAAAGGAAATAATAGAGAAATGAGAAAGCAAATCAGTGGCCCAAAAGAAAAGAAAAGAAGAAGAGAGAAAGAAGTCAGAATCGTGCGTCTTCTGAAAGAGAAAGAAAAAAACCCTAGCATAGACCGTCTAAGTGAGCCTACTCCATCTCAAGCTCTCCATCACGGTTCCCTCTCTGAATCGAGCAAGTAAACCAAAAACATCCTCTGATTTTCAACCTAGATATAGAACCATCACTTTCCACCACGGTTCAGTTTTTGAATCGGACCAACTTACACAAACCCTAACACCTTGTCTCTCGAACCGAACCCTAACCCTCATACAACCCATTTCCATCGTTTGCACCCTTTCTACCTGATTGACGCACCAAACCACACAATATCGCAAACAAACCAAAACCTAGCCACTATTTTGGATTCAGAAAAAGCCAAACAAAGATCCGTTACTTAGTGGATGCTGGAGTGATTGTGAGCACACGTCAGTGTACGGTTTGAAGGAACGACAATTCCATCCGATTTGTAAGAGCAGAGGAGTGGAGCACTGTGGGGACCACTCATTTGCAGCAGCGCGTCATATTGCTGAGCTGGAGAAAAAGAGGATAGTGTGCAAAGAGCCCTATAAAAGGGATATAGGAGTGAGTCATCGGGGAGCTCTTCTCTGTTTTTCTGATTTATGGTTTTTCTTAGTTTTTGTTTTCTGAACAATTTTGAGTTTCTTTTAATTTCTGTTTTGTAATGAGATTCTGGTTCATTTTGATGAACTTGATGCATGTCTTTACAGCACTGAGATTGCCGGTTGTTAGGCCAGTGCTGTAATTGTAGTTTTTAGAATTTTTATTTTGTGAATTCTGTAGTTCTGTTACTGTTTGTAAGCCTCACCCCTATGGATAGTGGCTAACTTTTTAGAGGTTAGGTTTAGGTGATACCCAAACCTCAGTGCTTGTCAAATATTTGATTTCCTGGTTTTAATGTTTATATCTCAGTTGTTTAATGTTGTTTCTAATGTTTAAAATTATCTGCATTTTGGCCAAATGTCAGATGTTTGATTAGGATTTAGTTGTTGAGAAACAATTAATTCTGGATTCTGCATTAGACACATGAACTTAGATGAGAAATCATCTAAGGGATCTCAATTCAGAAATGAATGAGTCCTCATGTAATAGTGGACCTGAATCTCAAAAGTCCTAATCCCACTTGGCATAGAGATATGGAAGTGGGCAACTTTGGGATAAAATAATTTTTAAGAGATTAAAAATTAACAATACAGTCCTGTTAACAGAGAATCTTAGGATGAGCCTTTTGTTAATCAAATTATTTTTCAAGCATTGTGGGGAAGGAGAGCCAAAAACTTAACCCACCTTTTTAAACATCTTTATCAATTCAGATTTTCCAATTTCCTTTGTTATTTCATATTTCAATCTCTATTCCGTTTTCAAAATTTTTGTCACATCTTTCATTTAAGTTGCTCCATTCTTCATTCTTATTTTATAACTTAAGAAAGTAATTCAAAAAATTTTAAAAGAAAAGTGAACAGTAGTGTTTTAGGTCCATTCTAAATTATTTTTACTTTACAATTTTATATCTTTTATTTTCAAATAGTAACTCAATTTTAAGCAATTACAAATTTTAGTCATTTCAAAACGCCAACGATCCTTGTGGGAACGATAACTGGGACTTATAACAGCCCTATATTACTTGTTGTCGCGTATACTTGCGCGCATTACTTGCACAACTGTTAGCAAGGCAACAAGTTTTTGGCGCCGTTGCCGGGGATCGAGGCGTATATGATCAAGTTTCTGTGTGATTGCTATTTTTGAACTGCTTCTTTTTGCTGTTTTTAGTGTAGCTCATTTGAATTCTGTGTCAGTTTTGTTTAGTTATTAGTTCTATAGTATCTTGAATATTGGTAGTTTAAAATCTGTTCTGTTCATATTCTGTTTATTTTATGTCATTTAATTTTTCTTAGTTTCATTTTTATTTTAATTATTAGTTCCACCCTGTGTGAGGGTGAGTTATTACTGCCTTATAAAGCCGTCAGGCTGTGAACTGTCTTGGGATTTTTCTGCTTGCAGGTTCTTGTGTGTTTATTTTTTGCTTGTTCTGCATAAAAGTTGGTTAGTAATTTAGGTGTTTTAGCTAAGCCAGGTTTACCTGTTTTAGTTAAAAGGGGTGCATGAGTGCAACTCCACACCCGTTCATATATTCAATTGACCCTGAACCTGAAAGGACATTTAGAGTTAGGAGAAGAGCCCAGATAGCACATAGGCAAATTCCACTTCTAGAAATTGAAGAAATGGAGGATTTAGGAAGTGTAAATGGGAATGATGGGGTAGGAGGACCTGCAAGGATAAGGGAACCACCTGTTATAAATGATAATGATAGGTCCATGATGGACTTCATCATACCTGTGTTGGATGAGTTAGATCCAAGCATAGCCCAACCTGTGAATGGAGTGCCCTTCAAATTAGAACCGGTGATGTTCACCATGCTTCAAAACATGGGGCAGTTTCATGGGTTGTTGATGGAAGACCCACACAAGCATCTTAGAAATTTCATAGAAGTGGCCAACACTTTTAGGAATCCTAACATCTCGGATGATGTGTTAAGATTGAAGCTCTTCCCTCATTCACTGGCTGACAAAGCCAAAGAATGGTTGAACTCCCTTCCATCCAACTCTATAACCAATTGGCACACCCTTGCTGAGAAATTCATTATGAAATTTTTCCCCTCTAATAAGATAGTGCAAACTAGAGGTGATATTGCTAACTTCATGCAGAGGGATGGAGAGACACTAGTGGATGTGTGGGAGAGGTACAAGAACCTTCTTAAGCAATGCCCAAATCATGGTTTGCCCTCTTGGGCAGTGTTACAAACCCTGTACAATGGCCTAAATACTCAAAACAGGGCCTTGGCAGATTCTGCTGCTAATGGCATGTTTATGACTATGTCCTTTAACCAAGCCCATGAGTTGTTAGAACAAATGACTCAAAATTATGCCCAATGGCCTGAAGAGAGAAATCAGCCAAGGAGAGTGGCTGGTTTACATGAGATAGACCCTGTAACAGCTCTTTCAGCCAAGTTTGATGCACTGTCTAATTTAGTGAGAACCCAAGGACAAACCATTGAGGCAAGATTATCTCAATCCCAAGTTCCTGCACCTCAAATACCTGTGACCCAACCTCAAGTTAATGCAATAAACACAAGTGTAACTTGTGTTTGCTGTGGTGGGCCCCATTTGTATGATAGCTGCCCATCCAACCCAGAATCTGTGTTTTATGTGGGAAACCAAAATAGAAACCAAAATATTTTTCCCAATAACTTTAACCAGGGATGGAGGCAGAACCAACAGCCTCAATATTTTCAAGGGCAGGGGCAGCAAGCTGGTCCTTCTAATGCCCAAACAAAAATACCTTTTCCTACCCAGAATTACCAACAAACTTCAAGGCAGCAAGCTGTTGTTCAACCTAGTGAGATGCCTATTGCTCAATCCTCTTCTTTAGAAGCTTTGTTAAGGGAATATTTGGTTAAGAATGAGACCAAGCAAAACAGCTTGGAAGCTGTTGTGCAAAGTATTCCAGCATCCTTAAGGAACATAGAATCCCAACTAGGCCATTTAGCAAACACTAT
>NW_026898810.1:0-60073 GCF_033153095.1 Gastrolobium bilobum | reverse complement strand
TTTATTAAGTCTCATCAAATGCATATGTATTATTATCATGCTAGTCGTAACCTATGTCAAACATCTATCGGATTACACTAGTCGTAATTGGACGTGCATAATAATATATACAAATGTGATTTGTCCAATTTCATGCATACTAGTCGTTTTTAAAACATAAAAGCATACATCCGCGATACACTATCTCATGCATACTAGTCGTTTTAAAAACATACAAGCATATAAAACAATTTTATTTGAGACAGTCATGGACATCTTTGGAGGGACAAATGAATATACAAAATTTAAAATTCAAATTTACACCTCTATTTTAAATAGAGCAAAATTACACCTTTAATTTAAAATTTGAAATTTAAATTCGGGCACCATGACCATCCCCTTCCCTTTTGCACCTGAAAAGTTAGACAACTTGCAAGCACAAAATATTATATTAAACATGTTCTCACATATATCTTGATAATTTAACAATTAAAATATCAAAACAATAATCAAAATTTCAAAATCTCCTAATTTTCCAAAATGGCCGAATCTTGTATCATTATACATAATTCAAATCATTTTAAATTCTTTCTCAAAGAACACAAAAATTAAACCATAAACACAACATATCACAATATGGCCGAACCACACATTCACATGTATAAGAAATTTTATCACAAAAATTTATGCTATGATCATGAACAATTCATCTAACCAAAGCCCAAAATTATCAAGATCACAAAATCAAGATCAAGAACCCTAATTTTATTCATGTGATCAAGATATGCCATGAACATTTCATGCATCTTGAAATAAAATCATGGAGAAAACCAGGCACTTGAATATTCACATCATGGCAGAATCATATTCCTTTTTTTTAAAAATGTTTCTTTTGAAAACTTTCACAAAGAATTATAAAGAAACTAAACCATGAGTACACGTAGATATATGAACACCATAATCATATTAATCAAGTTCATAAAAGACAATCTTTAACATTTTAAAGTATTGAAATTTATATCCACATGCAAAGAATCAATCCTTAACCTCTTTAAATAACTTTTGACCGTGAGAAAACAAATTTCACAAACAAAGTACCATCACCCGTCGATAGTAAAGCAACCGGGCTCTGATACCACTTGAAAGAAAATGGCCTTGAAGGCCGTAGGCATGTGAGGATGAAAACAAAAATTTTCAAAAGCGGAAACACACATGCCAATCAAGATATGTACTTTAGGACGTAATGATATACCTTGTTCGTGATTAAAACTCCAAGGTGATCAATGTAAGTTTTGAAAGGGTTCAAACCCTCTATTGTTGATCCACACCACTCTACGTCAAGATACAAGAACCCTTCTTGAAAAGCCACCAATTAAACACCACAAAGAAGGCTGGCTAGGCGTTCAATAGATAAAGGAGGAGGCACAGTTAATGTGTTTAGATGAGTGAAATTTTCAGCTTAAAACTTCACAAAAGCGGCGCATGGAATTGATGAGAAGTGGCTAGGATATTCTTCAAAACTCTCTTAAGAAAAACCTAACAAAAGGATGACCAAAGGAGATGAGAGAGTCTAAGCATTCAAGTCAAATTTTTCACTTAAAAATCTGATCAAAGTGGCGCACACCAAGGGAGAAAAAGGTGGAGTTGTTGCAATTCAAATTTTCACAACAAGCTATCTTTTAATCCTCATGAGACTAGGTCTAAACCTTGTCAAAATTCTGACCTAATAACCATCATATGGCCAGCCATATGGTGCGCCCTTTGGTCCACAATGCAGTCCAAATACATTGAGTAGTTGCATTCAAATTTGAACCAACTTACTCACTTATTCTCTCAACCAACCAAATCTGATTTGGAGCTTATTTGGTTGACTAAATGACACTCATAACAACCCAAATCAGCGCCCTAAACAACCTTGGATGATGGTCAAATATCTCCTCTTGATACTAGGGATTTGTTCCAACAAGATCTTATCTTATCCTTTTGTTATGAAACAACTTTTCATAGCCAATTCAAATTCGAATTCAAACATTTAAATTCAAACGTTCAAACATTTAAATTCAAAATTCAAATTCAAAATTTAAATATTTGATAATTAATTTAACTAATTAAATTAATTAATAATGTCTTGGACCATCCAAGCCCATTACAATTACCATGCGCCCTTTTCCCTCTAAGGTGGGCTTCCAAACTTCTTCTTGGGCTAACAACCTTTATTAGGCCCAATACCTTTAATGCTATATCATCAAGACAATAAGGTGTTAGTGTGTGACCCATTAGGCATAGCCATTGACATAAATGGGCTTGGGCCCAACAAGCCCACAACCCATTTAATGACAACACAGAGCACTAGCAATGCTTTGTTGCCCGAGCTAGTTAGGTTAATGACATGATCATCCTATTACATATATTTGGTTACCGTATGTATTTCCTTTCATCAAGGTTACCTTCCCATTAAACCTAGGGTGAGGATACGTATCAACCCTTGCGGTTTAGGGTTAGCTTTAATTCGAAATAGGGAATCTTCAATTTACTGACTCTAAAGGCAGATCATCTCATGATCTCTTTTACTATGCATAGAATCTCGAGTCCTGTAAATGTCATCCCGATTTCTCCGGTTTACAGATAACCTAATCCCTTACAGAGATTTGACGAATTCCTTGAGCTTATCACCCTAGGCCTGTGCTCTTTCAGGATATACCCAAAAGTATACCTATGAGTCTCCATGTTTCAGGACGACGAGGTATACAATCAAAACATGCCTTCTAGAACACAGTCTAGGTGACAACTTATAGTCTAAGGAAAGACATACCCAAATACTAAGAGACTACTCTAATGATACTTTTGTAAGATTTCTTCATAGGGTCTCTTTGTGGGTCTGTTCAGTGCGAGCTATACCTTTATAGGTCCACCCACGACTTTAGCTAAGACATCTCCATATCTGTAGCTCATGAGGTCTTTACCTTGTTTCTGAATACAAGTAGATAAGTCGTGCTAGTCTTACTCGAGATTACTGATCCTCATTCTCAGTGTCTCTAGACTAGGAACATAGAATTAGGAATAAACATCCGGTATCCTTAAATCCTAATGATCGTGATCTCATCACAGATACTCAAGAGATACCTATTTTATTCTAAGGGGTTTATCCAGTTATTCATATAATCTATTAACAATAATATTGAGACAAAATATGAAACAGGATAAATAATGCTTATTATTTATTTGTGACAGTATAAAAAGGTCCACATATGTCCTAATCTAATCAAGGGATAAATCTTAGGTTCTTTTCTTTCGGAGAAAGGAATACACAGAAGTAAGGAGCACTATTGTATATAAACTACTTTTGTAAGCAGTCTCTTCAGCCAACTTCTAAGAAGAGAGGAAACACAATCTCCCTTATTTCTTAACTAATGAGACTCCTAAGGTAGCTTGGAACAAATACGGCCTTTTTGCATCAGACTGCTTTAAGTAGTTAAGCTTGGTGGTAACTTATACCATCCTTAGGAGCAGATGTAGTTTTAGGAACGACGAAGTAGGGCAAAAATACCAACTTGAGCCTACATCTTTTTATATTGAAGCTAAGTTATTTTTCTTTTTCTTTTTTACCAGATACTTGTTTGATGAATCTAAGAATCTTTAAAAGTAACATTTCTCTTTTATTCTCTTTTTCTTGTTATTGTGATCAACTTAATATGTTCTCACTCATTTCTCTCTACTTTCTATTACTACTCTCAATTCCAACATTTTCTAATTTTTTTTCAAGGAAAGGTACAATTAGGATTAAGGGGTAAACCCAGTTCTTAGTCATTTCTAATTCATTGACTCTATTCAATCGAGCAGGTGATAAGTACTTTTTGGGTAACCTTAATCTTAATGCCAATTGATCCCTTGAAAGAGATTGCTCTTACTTACTGTTTTCTCTTGTTTTCTTAATTACATTTCTTTAAGTACAACTTTTCCAATTGTTCCCCGAGGGAGATAATCTGCTACTCATAACAAAACGTGTATTACTTGATGTGTACGTATTGCGACCTCAACAAGTGCACTGGTCGTACAAGTAATATAGTGAAAAAGAATGGGGTTGTCATTCCCACGAGTTTTGATGTAGCAAGCACTAACTTATCTATACGACCAAAGTTGGATCGATCTTAATGTTTTTGAGAGTAATGATTTAAATTGTAAAAATAGAAATTTAAAGATAATATATTTAGTTTTCAAAATTAAGACCCAAGAACAATAATCAAGAACTAAGAACGCAAACAAGAACGATTTGAACTTAATTAAAGACAAGTGTAACTAGGGATTCAATTTCCCCAATATTTTCCTAAAAATTCTACTATTTCATGCAATTAAGATTCAAGATCAAGTTATTGACAATTCTTTCTAAATTAACTAAACCCTCAATCCCTTGGTGATTTAATCCTTTACTTTATTCAAAACCCTATTCTCTTAGAGGTTTTTCCTAGAGAAAGCATTAAGAGAAAGAATCATAAAGTCATAGAATTTGTAAGCGTATGCTTAGAACATACAAACCCTAGCAATTAATTAATCGGAATCAATAATGCAATATTCCTATTGTCATGTAAGATTTATGTGTTTACCAATTGGTGATCAGTTCATAAACAAAACTAGTCGTAGGGAAACAAATTAATTGAATAACATTGAAACATGAATATCGATTATAAGAAAGAATAAAATAGTGCTAGGAGCCCATTGGTTCCATCTCAGCCTAACTACATAAAGAAACCTAGCCTAACATGTTCATAGAAACTAAGAAAACAAGAAAGAAACTAATGGAAAGCATAAAGGGAAACTTAAAACCCAGTCTCCATGGTGAAGCTTTGACCCTCAAGTCCGAAACGGAGCTTTTCCATCTCCTAAGCAACAGCCATGGACGACATTCCATCTATATTTTGAACCTTTGGGATTACTTCCCATCATACTAACTTCCACCAGATTAACAGTTTAGATATATACCAAATAGGCTATTAAGCCCTTCCATCATATTACTGGCATAATAAAATAAATATACATAGGTTTACATATCAATACAACCCTGCTCATGGATATCAAAAGGTAATGATAAGTAAACCTATACCTGCAAGACTAATCCAATAATCACATCATCAACATGGCATAGACATATCATATGCTCTCAAAATAATACATGAAATACACGTATCAATACAGTCTGATAATAATCATGTCATGTACATCAAAATAAACTAAACATAGCTATCTATATCATCACTATCCTGGACTCTTGTCATGAGATGCCTCTGCACCATCATCCTTTGAACCTGAAACGGTAATCACCATAACACGGGGTGAGATATACGAATATACCTCAGTAAGCTAGGGACCCTTAGAGGACTCCTCCACCCCTAAGCTCACTTCAGGCATAATCACAATATATATATATATATATATATATATATATATATATATATATAACATGTATGCATCAGAATATGTATGTCATACAGTGTGCAAAAATAAAATCCTATTGGCCAGAGAATATAACATGTATGCATTACGTAGGGAATCACTGTCTTATGCCACACACACAAGGAATCACCGTCTTATTTAGCACACAACAAGCATACATACACATGCAATAAACCATAATATCTCAACGTGCCATATAAAACTACCACCTCCTTTGGAATTTGGTGGAAAAAGTGGGGGATTAACCTCAAAGACCAATGTTTACCTGGAATAGCCCTTTTTCTAGCCTCTTCCAAGTCCAAGTGTCCAAAAGCCAACAAAATAATCAACAAATGACCAACACACCTTTCCATGGTGAATTTATCACAATTAATCATATATCTATTTCATATAAGTTTCACATTAAACCATTGTTTGATACATGCATCAATCTCAAAATAATCAAAAGCTTTGTCCAATGTCCATAGCTTGATCTAATCCATACTCTTGCACCACTAGTCCACTTGGTTTCAAACTATAACCAATGAACATATGTCCAACAATATTCACATCTATAAACTTAATGTAAGTCCTATACAAAATCAAAGTTTTTACACTTTAATATCACTTGATTTTGAGTTCAGTTTATCAAAGTGTTCTAAATGGAAATTTCATAATTTACCCTACAACTACTCAAGCCATCGAATTTCGAAATTGACATATAGCCAAAAATCATGATTTTCTATAGTGAGCTAAATTGTGATTTCTTTTGTTATTTTTCATGAAGAACAAATCCTAAGCATATTTAACAAAGGACATTATATACAAAACTACCTCTAATACTTCCAATCATCAAAGTTTCATGGTACTATTCACATACAACCAAACTTTCTTGAAAATTCATGAAAATGAGATTTGAGTGGGGGAAACTTACCACAATCTGATATAGAATGAAGGGGAAGAAGTTCCTAAGCTTTCTTGCACTTAAAACACCCCCCAAAATCATCAAAATCCTCACAAAATTGTGGCTTTGACGAAGAAATATCTCACTCCACAATGAACCCCAACCAAAAATGAGCTATGGGTTAGAAAGAGGAGAAGATTCAAGTGGTTTTGGCTTTGAAATCGTTGGATTCCGTTGTGTCTAGCTCAATCTACAAGCTTTGAAGTTTTGCTCTTTTTTGTTTTGGAGGAGGTAACCTGCAGGAAGAAGAAGAGAAATGGGAGAGGAAAGTGTGTCTTGGCTACTTTAAGTGGATTCAAACTAACTCAGTGGGTACAAACTTATCTGCTTCGCTGACTTAACTCTCTTTCGAACTTGACACATGTTGAACCATAGGTCAAGAAGAATATGTTTATGAAGTTTTGATGATAACAAAGTGTAACCGCCCGTTGTACACCGGTATTATTAACATTAATTATGATATTAAGCGCAGTTACAATCACAACAGTTCATTTATAAAAATGCGAGTAAACTTTTTTTGTGTATTACACGAGCATTTAAAACAATAAAAAGCGTAATAAATAAAAGCTGTGACCGTAACTGTAAACTCTTTGCGAAATAATTATTTAAACTACTTTTATAACTTATATTACAACTCTCAAGTCACTAAGGGGCGTTTAGTTGAGGAGAAATTTTTTAAATACTAGGAAAATGTAATTACTAGGGAAATGGTTGAAAAGTGAGTTTGGTAGGAAAATGTAAAAAAAGTTGTTTAGTTGGAAAAAATTTGACCGGGGAAATTTGAAAAATATTATAAAGTCTATGTTTGGTTTGAGTTAAAATATTGATGGGAAAATGAGTTACAATTACCAAAATAACCCTTATAATTTTTTTTGGGTCAAATTTGGTGCCACCATGGAGGGTCATTTTTGTCAAGAGATTAGAGTTCAACTTTTCACTTTCCCATTCATCCCAAAATACCACATGCAAAGTGGTATTTTGAAATAGTGATTTTCATCAAAGGATTTTATAAGAGTTATGTTATAGGAAAAGTGATTGTGTAATGTTATAGAGATTCGTTTTGCGTGTCGTAATTTTCTTTTTTTCTTTTTTCTTCAAAAAGTGTGGGCCCCACAAAATGTTGTGTGTGTAAGAAAGTTTGTTGTGTCATGTTAAATGACAAATGCAAACCCCTTCATCAAATTTTTCACACAACTAACTTTTCCTATGCATCTTATTTTACTACGGAAATTTTTGAAAAACTTATACCAAACATGGTAATACTTGACACCCACTTACACTTCCCCATCAATCCCAAAATAAATCTCTTACCAAACACCCCCTATGGGGTTTCCATAAACTCACTTAGCTAAAATCTCACTTTTACATTTTCTACCTATCCGAACATGGTTCGGTCTTTAATTTTCTGCCGACAAACCGCATATAAAAAGTCTCCCATCTTTTATTATGTTATTCTACACTCAATTACCTTTCTAAGAAGCTATCACACGAGTCATAAAGTTCTCGTTTGCTCCGGATATCGCCGTTTGAAGTTGGACAAACAAATCTGCCAGCCAACCCCAAAACAGCTCCAAACATCCTTCACTAAATAAATTACTGCAGAAAATCTACTCCACCAATTGCTCTCAAATTTGTATACAACAAACTAGACACCTCAAGCTGCAATTTGATATATCATAAACCTAATTTTACCAAGAAACGAAGCAGGAATAAATTTCCCAAGGTCGGTCCAGAACTGCCCAATGTGCAGTAGGCCACCGAACAGTCTGTGTTCTCTGCCTCCTACAGGCCGACGCCCAACCTAGAATTTTCAAAAAAATTAACACGAGATAGAGGACATCTCAAGCTTCAAAACGGCATATGGCACGTCCCTATCGGACCTCTATGGCGGGAGATATGCTCTCTCAAAATTTGCCTAAATTCTGCCAATTTCTAGAAAATTCGCTAGAGTTTCCTTTGTTTTTCCAATAATTCCCAAGTTTGCACAAGTGATCTATGACCTCAAAATGTACCTAATAATTATTGGGTGGCACACACAAGGACCAACAATGCCTTGAGGCTCTTACAACCCATCACAGTTTATATTAAATTACTTAAATCATATCACATTGCTTACTTTGTTAATACTTAACACATTTCAATCATCAAGGTCCATTTGCATGCATTTTCTAAACATACACATAATCATAATCCTAAAATAGGCCTATTGCCCTTTTATCATATTACATGCTTCCATATTACATCAAGTATTCATGTACAAATTACAACTTCCAAATGAAATATTACACTTTACAAACCATAATCTTTAAATACAACATAATGAATAAACCTCAAAATGACATATGTAACTAGACTTAGGCAAAAATGACATGAACAAATATGACAATAAATCTCCTCCTACATCCATATGCAATGTTCATGCCCTAAGTCTAGCCTAGGCCCAATGACCACCAAAATGCAAAATAAATACTCCTTTATCTCAGTCATCCTATGGGCTTCTTGTCCACCGCTCCTGCACCACTGCTACCTCCTGAAATAAAGTCCCCAAAGTGAGGTGAGATATAAAAATATATCTCAGTAACCCAGAGGTTCTGGAGAATACTCCGCCCAATGGCTCACTTCGGTGCATATAAATAACGTAACATAACATCTTTAAAACAGGATAAAACAAGGGATTTAGAGAAATAGGGGAGCATAGGAATACAAAATACGACGAAGCTGGAATGGTCAATGCCAAAACCACGCAACGTCCAGCCTATTGGCTCGGCATATAAGCCTACGTGTTCAAACAAAGGCGTGTTCCCAGAACATCAAACCAAGGCGCCCTCCATCCATAACCACCCGAGACTTCCTAGTGTGCTCCTATCCAGATCACACACCACGACCCCAGGTCAACTGGAACTCCCTCACGAAAACCTATCCAGTGGAAGTCTGTAACGCCCGAAGGCAAACAGTCTACTGGCCAGAGACACGGTACATCATATGTACCAACCCACATACAATATGCATGAACATGTTATCCTATATTATTTACATACACTTCCTACCATCACCCTCAACGGGCATGGTGGAACACACAAGGGGATAAAACCCCAGTACCAAAGGTTACCTGTATAATCCGAGCTCGTTACACAACAGAAATGCCTATACAGAGGACATTCCCAATTAATTACAATTCATACAAACACATGCAAGTTATCAACTCTTCAAGCATGGTTTCAAATACTCACCACAATCCCACTTGGTCCGGGACCAAGGGAAACCCACTGAGCTCACGGTTCGGGATTCAAATCCACGTACAGTAACCTACAACGACCATATACAGATCGTCAGAACACGACAATTCTATCAAAATACGAAAACGTCAAAATCCTCCCCCACACACCTAGGTTCGGCCATTATAGTGTATTTTTACAATTTATTTTTCTAAATTTTCTTTTCAATTTCTTAGGCACCCCAAGGTTACCAAAAGGCCATTTTAGGTGCCAATTTGCATCCTACATCATTCAAACATCATTTTTCCTAATAATTTGCTCTTGGTCCAATTCCACAATTTCACACTATCCAATATTTTTCCATTGATTCTCCAACCTTCCAACCATCACACAACCCTTCTAATTACCCTACAATACACAACACATCATCCAAACAATTTTTGCAACATCAATTCCTCTATTTTCCTCTCTAGGTCGAAATGTACATATATAGGCACACCTCAAAGGATTTTCAATCCAATTCAACTATTCCACACCTCATACAAACCTATTATAACATCATACAACCATACAACAACTCACCAACACAATCCTAACACAATTCCAAAACACAAAGTCATGGCATCATCCAAAATTTCCTAAGTTAAAATCACATTTTGACCAATAATTTTTATTGCATTTTTAGCTCTAACACATCATTCTAAGACATAATCATCTAATACGCATTTTCCATTTGAGCTCTCTAACAACACAAATCATCCAAATCCCCTTTAGGGTTCATGAAAATAAATCATTCAATCCAACCATTAAAAGTGTTGAAACATACCCATAAATACATAACAAAGGTTCCTTCAATTGATCCCTAAGCAAAGCTTGAGGAACAACAACAAAACCCAATTTTTCTCCCCAAATTCGTGGCTGTATTTGCCTCTTTTCTTACAATAGAGAGGGTTTCAAGGGAAACTAATTGGTGGAATGGGTTCAGGTGGTGGTCTCCATCGAATTTCAAGACAAAAAGCACTCGATTCGGTTAAGATTTGATGAAGTTATGGAAGGAAGAAATCAAAACACAAATGGACAAAGGGGGGGGGGGCTGTCACGGTTTTTGAAGGGAGAAGGGAAAGAGAGTGATGATGAATAGGACATGTGCTTAGGTGTCTTAAGTGGTTTAAGTGAGGTGGGCCCCACTGCCACCTCACGCGATTTCAAACTAACTTGAATTTCCCTCCGATTCCACTAAACGTCCATAAATTCACAACCTATTTAGAAACTCTAATTTTTAACATTAATCATTGTCCTTTAATTATTCTTGATCAGATGAATCCGGAGATTTCGGTCGTTCGGAGAAAATGTTGTTTTAAGCTGTTACGCGCGCCGTAGGCACGCTTCCCCCAAACTTACTAATTTCCCTCAATTTTTATCAGAAATCATATTTCCTAGTCCTATATACCATTTATAACTTGTTTTCAAAACCTAGAGCTCAAAATTCAATCGGCATGCTTTACCGTGTAATCGTACCGCGGTATTTTTACCCAGTAAAAATACTATTCACTGAATTTTCTAAAACTTGCTTATCCACTCAATTTTCCATTCTGAATCCATTTCCAGGGTTAATTTCATCATTTGAGACCTTCTACTCAATTTTACCTTCCTAGGGTTGTGTGTTTGACTATTTACCGTTTTACCCTTTCTTTGTCTTTTAGCCTAATTTCCAGGATTTTCACTAATCCATTCCTTTAATTCTCTTTTAATATATTAATACATGATTTATAAGTGTGAGGTGTTATACAAAGCACCAACAAGTACTAACATAGCTCAACATGAAAGCTCTTAATGAAAGGCATGGCAACAAGTTCTAAATGACACAAGAAGCCTATAACAAAGTGCAAACATAAAGAAAAGACTCAAATATACAAAGTCAAAGCTCAAGTCAAAGATTTCAAGCTAAAAGGAGTATTAGAAGACTCAAACTATGAAGAAGAAGAAGAGAGACAATGAAGACTCAAGCATTTATTAGTTATATAGTACATTAAGAGTCTTCGAACTTTTATGGATTGAGCTTAATGAGTTTTATCTTAGGAAGTGCAAAAATAAACCATAAACTCATATAGGTGACACATATTCACTTTGATCATGCATACAATGTTCACACACATTAAGAGTTGTTATGCAAGTGTGAAACATGATCATACATATGTTAGAAGTCACTTGGAATCATTTAGAAGTCACTGACAATCATTAGGATGCAATAAAATTCAAAAACCATCATGAAAACTGATTTCTGCATAAAAGTAATCGAATACTTTTCTGGGTAGAAAAATAACTGAATACTTGATGAACAGTAATCGAATACTTTCTGAGATTGAAGAAGCATTTGAATACTCCCTGAAAAGTAATCGAATACTTTCTGTTATTAGTGACTTAAACTTGAAGAAATTCAAATTTTTTGATTGCCAATGGCTATAAACGACTAATAACTCTCTGGGCACCTATAAATACATATCATTAAGGTTCTGAACACAAGAATTAACACTGAAAAACTTAGAATCAAAGAAAACTCATAATTGAACCCATATTGGCTTACTTTTGCACATCCTTGAGAAAAATCTCAACTACTCTCTCATCTCTCGATATATTTTTGTATTTTCTTTTTTGTTTGAACATAGAGAGGCGACTCTACATCTATTTAGCAAGAGTGAATTGTTGTAATTGTTGGAAAGACAATTGGAGTAACCCTAAAGGCTTAGGTGTTAAGTGTGATCAAGGTGTGATCATAGACTTGTAAAATTCCAGTTGTAAAAAAGTTTCTTCAAGCACCTGTTGGAAGCTTGATGAAAATGAAAACGATCGACCTCAGTCTGGACGAAGCTCTCAAGTGGTTTAGAGAGTGAACCAGGATAAACTCCGGTGTGATTCTTTCTTACCCTATCTCTTTTGATTTCTATCAATTGAATTTCGTTTTGATTCTTGATATATGTCATATTGAATCTGTTTTAAGGATTATAATCATTACTTTTCTGTTTTATTTCGTTCTTGTATGAATTCTTGAAAAGGGTAGGCATAAACATTGAAATTACTCTATTTTTCCTTTCAAAATTGATCCGCTGCATATTGCTTCTGAATTCATATTATTAAGAATTATTTTAATTCTGTTTTATATTGGGAAAAAGGTTTATAATCAATAAATTTTGTTTTGGTTGAAGTTGTATGTTAAAAAGTTAATTTGTGAATTGTTTCTTAAATTTCAAGTAACGCACAATTCACCACCCTCTTGTATGGTTGTTTAGCCATCTTTTCTTTTCAACACATTGATTTATAATATTTTTACGATAATATTCACTATTTTTATTTTTAACTTCTGGGTAACTTTACCTATCCTGATTTTTATCCCTTAATTGTCATTTTTAACTTGTTTTCACATAATGGCTTTAATTCATTTTAATTAGATTTCCCATCTAATTACTCTTCAATATTTATCATAAATTCTTTAATCAATAATTAAATCCACAATTATATATTTTGGTCATTATATAAAGTGTGCAACCCCTCTGGACCTGAATTTTGTTTCGGGTAAAGTTCTTCCCAAATGGGTGTGCCTCCGGTATTCAAACCTTCCCACTTCATTAGTAAGGACCTAGCCATCAACTGACTTTGGGCCCAGTCACGCAAACTTTGCCAACGAGACTCTCTCACTTTTCCATAAAGCAATCCCCATCAACGGGAGTTAAACATGACTGAATAAAAAAACTTCCTGTGTATCACATATTGGTATATATTTTGCCTCAGGGTAACACTTTGATTTTTGGTCCCTTGTCGCTATCGGAACAAATGTGCAGTTCCGCGACTGACGGGAGCAGGACTTAAAAGTTGCACTTTGATTTTTTTTCCCTAGTCTGCTAAACCAATTCTTGTGATTCAAAATTATAGAATTTCCAAAAAAAAAAAAAAATATATAGAATTTCCCGTTAGTCTCTGAAATCTTTTATTGATATATCAAAATTTTGCCTTTCATGAAAAATTTACCACAATTGGTTCATAATCCGAGCAATCTATCTTCTGTTTTCTACTTAGTAAGATAAATTAAAAACGATTTCTATATTTTGATCCCCCGTTGTAATCACATAGTCAAATGCATTTGTTACTCAATGGTACGTCAAACTGTATTGGAGACTTTTTCTATAAGAAATCATTACGCTGTCTACCATAGGAGGCTTTATAGATTAGCTTCCTTTGACTCTCAAACAACATAATTGTTCATGTCCGTGGCTTCAAGCAACTCTGATTTATAATTATTTCTGACACATTTATGTGACAAAAAGCTGCAATCTTCTAAAAACTAAAACTAGTCGATTGAATACATGTTGATCAAAGATTTCTCAACAATGTCAAAATTAGTGCAAGACAATCAATAACAACACACTTATAGAGTCACTTACCCAATTCTCTTTGATTATGAGTATAATTGAAGAAAAGGTTGCGAACCCTAGCATTTTAACTAAGTGTAAGAAAAAAAAATGTCGGAAGGAGTTTGAGTCTTGTGAATGAAGAAAATGGTCTTGGAGAGCCGCTTTCTATAATAGATCTAACAGTGATCGAACTAGAATAATAGTCTATAAAATACGAATATCAAATTAATATTATGCATATTGTAAGCGGGAGTCTTGAGAGTTTGAGAGTTTTGATAATTGTTATATGAGACAGGATCCGTTTACAAACTTTTTTTGCAATTACATTAATGTAGGACCGGTCGTACACTGTGTGATTAATGTAGGACCGGTCCTACATAATGTAGTTTGTAAGAGTTTGTAAACAAAAAAATTTGTAAATATAAACTGCCCCTTATTATATTACTATGTTATCTAACATTTGTTACTAACCATTTCACTATTTCAATTTAAGTATACATTGTCATCATACAAAAGGGGAAGATTGAAGGACCTCCTATGTGCTAAAGTGTTTTGAAGATGTCAAAACTTATTGAAGGTCTCAAATTGAAGATTGGAAGCAAAGTATTTGGGTTAGAATTTTTTAGATTTTTGTTACACATTTTATTATATCACAAAGTGTCACTCTAAGCCCTATTGCATTATATGCACTTAGTTCCATTCATTTATATCATGTAATCGATAAACCGGGGGATATATTCAAAAATAAAATGAAATAATAATAATAATACAATTTTAATTTTGGCCTATGATAAATTTGATTGAATATGATCTTAATGTTACAAAATTGATAGAATCAAAAACATAATGAAAATATTTCAACGAGGATGATGAGGTATATACTCATGTTCAAGTATCGGTGATGTTCGTGTGCCAGATGCTGTAGGAGCTCTCACATGTCCAACCATTGATACCTGAAGGGCTTCTTCTTCATATGCCCTTCTTTCCATCTCCACCATTCTTGATTTCTTCTTCACCCTAACAAGCATTGCCACAAGAAGCAACCCTAAAAGAAAAGCACCCAACGCAGCACCAATGGTACTCCCAACTGCTACTTTCCACTGGCTTATGGGCTTTCTGAACTGATCTTGTGGAGAGGACTCTATAACCAAACCAAAATGGCCATGTCTCTTTGCAACACAAATAAGTGGTGACGTTGAGTTTGCTTTTGCTAGTGTCATTCTCCCATCTCCTTCAAAACTAGCACACAATGGTTTGATTCCCTCTTCTTTGCTGAACTTTGTTGTATTGGTGAAATCAATTATCATGGGGTTTTCAACGGCTACAATCCCAAGCTGAAAAGGGTTGCTAGAGTTTGCATCTTCATCAGCATTATAAGCTAGAAGTCCAACAATTGGAGAAACTAGTTGATAGCCAGATAGATCATAGTTTGCATAATATATAGAAGACCAATTATACCCCATGTTTTGTCTAATCAACATGACCCTCTCAATACACGGATGCACAGTTACACCAATGCTAAGATGAAATTCCTTTAAGTTTGCACCATACCTTCTCAGACTACCACATCTAAACCTCACAGTATCAACTCTAATGCCAGATAAATTTGAAGGTAATTTCACTGACTGTGGTGTTCCTGTCTTGAAGTTTTTGTCCAATGACTTGAATGTGTGATCCCTTATGAGGAGGTCAAGAACATGAACTGATTTGACACTCTGAGAATCAGATCCCAGAAATGTTAATGATACCAAAGAAAAAATCGTCAAAACCAGAGGAATTACAGAGCCCATGAGACAAAAAAATGAACCAAGCTTAACAGAAACAATGTGTTAAGCTGATTCCTTTTTCATGAAATTCTTTGGCTACAACATCAAAATTAAAACCTTGATTTCTTCCTAATGAAAGCAAGTAGTTAAATCATGAATCTTACTCTTTTTTCTTCTATGGAATGTGAGTCTCAAAAGAAGATGACAAAACAAAGATAAGGGTAGTAGTAGTACACACCAGATCAATGAAATGAAAAAGGATAAAACAAAAGTACTCGTTTTATTTTTTTCTGCTTCTTGGAGATGTTTCCTTACCAGAACTCACATATGTTGTTCTTGTCAAAAAGATTGCCTCTTGTAGTAATGCAAGCGACACAATCAAATTCAATGACCAGGAAATAACTGTTATCAATCTACATGTGAATGTATTAGTCTGTAAAAGGAAAAGGCATAGAAGAAATGATTCTGGAGCGTGGAACGATGATGACACTTCATGGTGACAAAAAGCAAAATGGGAAAAAAAATTAGAAGGGTGGGGGGTGAGGGGATTAAGCGTGCTGAAAAATGAACCAAAAGCATTCTTGTTGTGAATGGGGTCCAATAACACTAATTGTGTTCTGTGTAACATGCTATGTTCCCCACTTGTAGCACTCAATGGGTCTCGTGTTAGGCCTTATCATTCACACGGCCTTTTCTCACGTAATAAAACTAAGGCATTTTTATGTTTTTGATTAACCCCACAATTGATCTGGTTTGACCCTGAATTAGCAATGCTTTTGACTTGAACATTATCAAATTCAACAATGATATAATCAAGGTTCAACCAAAAATTTAACCAGTTCTATCAATCAAACCATGACATAGAGGTTCCAGTTCAATCTTCGGATCGGTTTTTAAAGCATTGATTTAAAGATAAAAACAATAATTTTAGGAGAGGAGCATAAATATGAAGCAGTACAACGTTGGACATAAACGTGTTAAAATTATCCAATAGAGTCGTATGTGTTATAACTTATAATCCTATCGATATAAGAGTGTCGTGAATTTTAGACCATGCAAGAGTCTATGGAAGAAACTTCGTAAAGGGCGGCAGATCTTTAGGCCAAAGGAGAGGGGTCAAAATGTATAAGCCAACCCACAAAGCCCTTTGTGGTAGGACGTTTTTAAGCTTTAACCCTTAAGCCCTATAATTTAGCGGGCAATCAAATTTTTTTCTCTATTGTTCTGTCTTGAAGACAAAGATATCCAGCCCAATGGACTGGTATGTTAATCTTGAATCTAGTGCCCTCTCCAAGGTATCTATGAGAGAGATACTCTTGAGTCAAGCAGATCACTGTGCACAACAAACTAATAACGGCTTTTGCCAATGTGGTGCGTGCACTGTGACAACATAACAGTAAGAGAGAGTGTAACGTACCTTTAGGGTTTACCTTTTATTTATAGAGGTTACATGTGGGTAGTATGATGTAGACCTTTTAGTACCTCTGATGAGGGCTCAGGCCTGTCTGCTACGCTGTCGTATTAGGATTAGTATCCTTGATGGATACTATCTGCAATTATACTTGATTTGAATCTTAGATTGCCCTTATTGGGCCTGTCATTCAGTGGGCCCTTTATACAGGTCCATAACAGTTGCCCCTCAGCCAGGCTACCTGGGCTTCCAGGTTGTCGGGGTGAATTTCCTTGTATTTTGCTTCAGGTTTTTTGCTTCAGGTTTTCTGCTGAGCTAAAAGTGTTTGAGTTTTTGCAACCTCTTTGCATACATGTTCCTTATATCTCAGAATTTTCAACTGGGGTCCTCATTGCCCCTTTATCTCGGCGGGTTGAGCATAAACTTGGGAAAACATTTCACGTATTCCCGCACCGAGTTAACGATGAGCTTGAGTAGTTGGGATCCAACTGGCGAGTTGCCCCCAAGCATCATTCCTTACACACATGTCCTGATTTTGTAGCTTTCTTTTGTAACCGGGAATGATTTTCCCTGGTCACTTACTGGGACGGGTTATGTGATGCTCTCCGGCAAGTATACCGATCGCACAAGTAATATAATGAGTAAGTAGAGTATTGTCTCCACAGGGATTGTAAACCAAGTACTACAATAACCAGTCCCCTTAAGTTGGAAAACTCAGTTTGTTGTTTGGAAAATTGTGAATTGAATTCGAGTAGCAATATGAAATAAAAATAAAGACTTGTTTTTATATTTTTATTTAAGAGAAATAAAACAATAACAATGAGATTTGATTTTAAAAATATGAGAAAAATATTGTAGCTAGAGTGCACTCACCTTATGATCCCCACTTCTTACTTTGGATTGATTCACAACATTTATTCATATAATTACTCTGATAAATTATTATCTAAAAATATTTATTAGTTAACCCTCAATTCCTTGCAAGGTTAACCCTTTAATCCCCAATTGGAACCCCAATTCCTTGCAATGTTCCTCATTGTTTTAAGCAATGAACGCAATAATTTAAGCATCCGCAATTAAATACACATCTATTCCTAGCATGCATACAAATTGTTGTCCTACCCCCTTTCAAGATCAAAACCCCAATATTCCTATCTAGGGTTCTAACCCTCAAACTATTCCCAACTATCAGATTGATCAGTTCTAATAAAGAAAATAGACAATACGCACAAGGTAGAGATAAAGATAATTATATAAATAAATAAAACTAAATCAATCCATCGTAACAAGGGTTCACATAGGGCTCGTGACCCTAACTACAATAAAAGAAAACTAGCCAAGCATAATCATGGCTAAAAATAATTCAATATTCAAAAGCATAAAATTACAGAGAAATAGATGAAGAAGAAGAACTGTGGAAGAATCCTTCTGAGCTCTGCCGTCGGCCTCCTTCAAAAGACTAGGTCTGAATCCCTAATTCTGTCATAGGGATCCTATTTATAGACCTTTTTTCCTCTTCCAAAAATACCCCCGCGGAAAGACGGTGTAATTTTCTCGCAACCCGGCGCCAGTTGGCGCGGGTTTGGCGCAAATACGCGCAGAGTTACTGTCTCGAATACGAAAAGTCGGACCTGATTGCGTGGACCGGCGCCAGTTGGCGCCACCCTTTGTATCTTGGGCGCCACTTGGCGCCAACTCCTTGCACTTTTGGGCGCCTAGTGGCGCCATATTCCTTCTTGTTGGGCACCTAGTGGCGCCATAATCCTTCTAAATTTGGGCGCCTAGTGGCGCCATGATGCTGGTGCTTAATCTGTGTGGCGCTAGTTTGCGCCAATCTGGCGCCAACTAGCGCCAATTCTCTGGTATTTGGCCTGTGCAGCACGGCGTAACTTGGCGTGGGATTTCTTCACTTTGGCGTCAACTTGCGCCAACTCTCTGGGGATTGTACTGATACTAATTTGATGAGTTGCATCATTTAACTTTTTATACTTTTCAGTTCTCTTTCCTGTAAAAATACAATCAATACGTGAGAAATATTATTGACAAGAAAGAATCAATATAATTAGCAAATATGTAATTAGATTGCTCTTTTGTGACTCAATTCTTATCAATTTTAACACAAAAAATCATACTTGCCAGAGGCACATCATTATGCATGAACCCGACAAGATACTCTTCATGTGTAATCGGGTAACGAATGTGTTTGAGTAATTGTGACCCAACTGGCGAGTTTCCCCCAAGCATCATTCGTATAACTCAGCTAAGAGTTGTCATATACACGTGTCTTCAGTCTCACGTGCCGACTTATCAACAGTACTCATTTCATTCTGACACATGCTGCTAGCCGCGTGTGTTAGCGTGCTGCAGCCGTTTTATGTCATTTTCACATTTTGTGCACATTTATTAGGCTTCTCATTTCAGGCGTCTAATCATTGCTTTTTAAGTGCAATGACATTGGTGGCCCTAACCCTTGCCATCCACGACTGCTGCGGTTACCACTTACAAGTGAAATGACTTTAGTGCCCCTGACCCTTGCCATTCGAAACCGCAGCAGTTACGCTTATGCCTATATAAGTATGAACCTTTCCCTCTTTTCGTTCTTTACTTTTCTTATTTTGGAGAAGTTCTTTCCCTCATTCACATTTGAGCATTTTGCAGAAATTTCTCTTCTTCCTGCGCTCTAGCATCTTTAAGTGTTGTTCTCTCAAAATTTTACAAGTTCGTCCCTTTAATCAGGTACTTCACTTGCCTTGGCATTTTCCTCGCTTCTTCCTTGGCTTCTTCGCATTTGGCCATCTGATTTTGAGCATGTTTTTATTTTTTGAACTTCCTCTTCTTCGCATGTCATTCTGTCGATTTTCTTGTTGATTGATTTTCTTCTTTTTGCATCAACTTCTTGTACTTCTAAAGTGTTGCACATTGCTTCACTTCTTTGCATTTTAGTGTGTGTCACCCTCTATTTGTTGATTTTTCTCTTGCTCCTTTAAAACTTTGTGTCATTTGAAATTTTTAACCGAAATGGGGGGGGGGGGGAACCTTCTTCTTCAGTTCTGCATTGTGAGGAGAAGAAGGAGGAAGATTATGAATTTTTGAAAAAGATTCCCCCTGGTGCCCGTTTTTGGCTGTGGGGGATTTCTAGAACTGAGGAAGAGGAACGGGAAGCCATGCTTCGCGGCTATCGTGGTAGTAGATCCCAGAGGAGATCCGGGTTGTCCAACAGAGAATTAGGGCAAAACCGGGGTAGGAGTCGTCTTTTTGTGAGCAGACGTATTCCCTAACATCTTCCTCAAACCGGTTCTAAACCCTCTAGTAGTTCACTTGTAGCAAACCCTGGTCTTCCATTAGTCAACCAGGATATCCCCCAGTCTTTCCATACCCAGAAATCAGTTCCGTGTTACTCTTGTCTCTTTCTGAGTTCCAAACTCATTGAACAAGGATGTGACTCTTTGGTCGAGTCTACGTTGGCTAGCTGCCGGCATGGAGATGTTCCGGGATCGACCTCATCATCTGGTGAGGCAGATGACCCAATCACTATCTTAGAGAGTCGACTTTTTCGTCTTCTAGTGATTCTTCATCTAGTAGCATTTTTTATTCAGGTATGCCCATTTTGCCCATTGGCATCGCCCCCCAGAGGTTGCAGAGGAGTCAGGTTCTGCCGAGTCATGTTCTGATTCTCCTCCAGCCTCCTTAGTATCCCAGTTTTCCTGGGTAACTTATGAAGTTTTAAACACCACATCCGGGATGAGTACGGACGATGTGGCTGGTCTCCCCGTTGGGAAGCTGGAAAACTTTGACATATGCCCTCCATATGAAGACGAATCAGTTTGTTCTGGGAGAAGTTATGATGAACCTTGCTTCTTCTTCTTTTATCGAGATGTTGTAACTCAACTCGGTATTAAGTTTCCTTTCACCGAGTTCGAGATGGACATCTTAAATCATCTTCACATAGCTCCCAGTCAACTTCACCTCAATGCTTGGGGTTTTGTTAAGGACTTCGAGTGTTTTTGCGCATTCCTCGCTCTTCCACCTTCTGTCTGTGTTTTCTTTTATTTCTTTATGCGTCTTACTCCTCAAACAGGCCATGAACCGCTAGAAAGAAAAGGTTGGGTCACCATCCGGGGTGTCCCTGGTCATAAACTTTTTCATGTTTACACCGAGTCTTTCAAGAATTTCAAGGAGAAGTCTTTCAAATTTTCTGCGCATCCTGGAAAGGAAGTGTGGTTCCTTAAAGGTCGCGATTCCGAGGATGTGGAGAGAAAATTTCCTCTTTGCTGGTCATCTGACCATTACCAATTTCCTTCTGCAAGCTACCATTTTAAAGAATCCGAGTTGAACCCCACCGACATCAATAGTGTCATTGCCATTCGTGCATATAACGGTTCACATACTCATGTTAGCATTGCATCTTTTCTTTACAAGTCCTAGGAATAACTCGATGCTGAAATAAGTATGGCTTGTTTTTATACTTATATGCATATTTGTTGTATTGCATCTTCTGACTATCTTTATTGCTTTTGATTTTGCAGTTCTCAGTATGGAATGCCAGCAACTGGACCAGCAGCAAGACCAACAGCAAGACCAGCAGGATGACCAACCAAGTTGGCTGTCGGTTCTGGGCAGAGGTAAAAAGGAAGCAATTGTTGACTTGACGGGCAAGAAAAGGAAAGCCCCTTAGTTCAAGTCCAAGAAACCTCCTACTGCCACTGCCAAAAAAACCAAGGAGATCTCGGCTGACAAGGCAAAATGAACTCCTTCTGACAAAGATGCCCCCACCTCCTCTCAAGCTGTGGTGAAGGCCACTATGCCTCCACCATCTTCTAGGATTTCCAAACATGCTTTGTGGCAATCCAGAGTAATTGGTGCTCTTCGAGATGCTGTTTTCCCCCTGAGATTTTCTTCAACTCACCTCCTTTCACTGCCACTCACATAAAGGAATTGAAGGATATGGAGCTTTCTTGTATGAAGATGTCCACTATGGTTAGGCCTCTACTCTCTTTGAAGACCTAGTTTCTTTGCACTCTAAACGAGGTGAACACATCTCGGGAGTAGAGGGGGAAGACCGTTGCCAAGTTGGTCCAGGTGAAAGATGAAAAGGACCAGGCAATTCGGGACTTGGCCAAGGTGAAAGAAAATTTCACCAATCTTCAGAGAGCATAACGAGCTTCAAGCTTTGTATGCTTTCAATACCAAGTCCTTATTGGACACCAAAATTATCCATGAAAGGATTGAGGCAAAGCTGAAGGAGGCTGAAAACAGTGCTCTACTTTACCGGGCTGAACTTGAGAAGTTGGTGGTGGACTCCTTTAATAATGCATTAAATCAACTGAAGGTACTCAACCCTGATTTGCAGTTCAATGCATCCAGGTTGCACCCTAAGGCATATGTCAGCAAGGGTAAAATTGTTGCTCCTCCTCCCGAATCTCCTGCTGGTGACTCCGTTACTCAAACCGAAGATAGTGAGGAGATCACGGTTGAAGCGGATTAGGAGGCCATCAATCAACCCACTGAGATCCCCACTGCACAAAAAGAGACTTCTGTCAACCCTGCTGCTTGAAGGACTGGGATGCAGGTTTTACCTTGTAATTTTTCGTTTTTAATTGGGGCTCTATGAGTCCCTTTTTTATTTGCTCTGAATATTACCGGTTATACCCCGGTTTTAATTTTTTGACTTCTCTGAAATATTTTACTTTCCTCTGTAATATGCTTTCGCATTTTATACTTTGCATTGCATGTCCCTTTAATAACTTAGACGCATCTGCCTAAGTATTTAAGGTTTATCCCTTTCTAGGTTGCCTGAAGTATTTATTAAATACATCTCTGGTCTTTGCATTTCCTTTAACAGATTTGCATTTTCTTAAACCTTAGTCGTGTTGCTCCCCATCCGACATGGGTTATTCTTAACAACTCGAATGTACTTTCATTTTTGGAACTCATGCACTTTACGAGTGCCTGTATAGTGACCTGGCCGAGGTCAAAAAGCATCACATGGATTCTGTTTTCTGTCATTTTCTACGAAGCATGTTTATTTTGACTTAACCATTTTAGCAAGCCTGCAGAGATGATGGTAATTGTCTTTATTGACTTTAACCGTTTCATCATAACCTGAATTTTATAATCTGGTTGAACTCAAGGTAAAGGCAGTATTATCACTTGTCCCCCTCAGGTCCTTTGACCACGAAAAGGAGCATTTCGATTTGATCAGAGTCAGCATGATAAATTGCACTTGCACCTCAGAGCGTGTATTGATGCATCAAAACTATATAAGAATAAATCTTAAAAAAGAAAAATTCCTCATTTATTGATATCAAATTTGTCGATTACATGAAATTTCCAGCATATTCAGCTTTAGTCAAATCCCTAAAAAGGAAAATAATTCGCCTAGAGAAAACTTCAAATAAATTGAAATATTTCAAATTTTCAGAAGGTGGATCCCAGATTTAGTTGTAATATTTCAAATTTCCAAAGTGTGCTAGTTGCGGTAGGGAGCATAGAGGGTCGTGTGCTACCGGCCAAGTTATTTATTATAAATATGGTAAGACTGGCCACTATTCCAGAGATTGTCCTCATAGGGAGATCTGGGCTGAACTTCTTCAGATGGTTCCTCCTCCAGTTGTCCCTGAGTCTTAGACTGTGGGACGAGTTTATGCTTTCACTCAGCAGTAGACAGATAAAGTACCTAATTTGGTAAAAGGTACGATCTATATTAATGGTTTTGATTTTAGTGTTTTATCTGATTCAGGAGCTACGCATTCTTGTATCTCAGATTTTTTGGCCATAGGCCTGCATCTACCCATGTATGATGTTTATCCTTCATTGAAAGTGGTTACTGTTAGTGGAGATAAATGTAGTATTTCATCTATATGCAAGGATGTTGCATTTGAGTATGAAGGTCGCGAATACATAGTCGATTTCATTTGTCTACCCATAATTAGTTTGGAGATCATTTTGGGTATGGACCAACTTTCTAAGAATTATGCTATGATCGACTGTTGTGGTAATAGATTGGTGATGTCATCTGATGAGGCTGCTACTAGTTCCTCTCCTTGTATATCAATACCTCAGGCTAGACGGGCCTTGGAGGAAGGAGTATTGGGCTATATATGGTTGGGAAGATTAGTGTGTTGTACTCAGGATAGATTTCTTGATGAGATTCCACATCTTCCACCAGAGAGAAATAGATTTTTCTATTAAATTTTTGTCTGGTGTGAGGCCTATTTCTATACCTCTATATCACGTATCTCCTCTGGAACTAACTGAATTGAATAAAAAGATTGAAGACTTGTTGGCTAAGCAGTTCATCTGACCTAGTGTGTCCCTGTAAGAAGCACTAGTGTTATTTTTTAAGAAGAATGATGGAACCATGAGACTTGTGACTGACTACAGGAAATTAAATAAAGTGACTATAAAGAACAAGTATCCTCTCCCTCGCATAGATGATTTGCTTGATCAGTTAACAGGTGCTTGTGTTTTCTCAAAAATTGATTTGAGGTCAAGTTACCACCAGATTGAGGTTAAGTCAGATGATATTCTAAAGACTGCATTCAGGTCTAGATACGGATATTATGAGTACCAAGTAATTCCTTTTGGTCTCATTAATGCTCCGGCAGTGTTTATGGACTATATGAATCGGTTGTTCAAGCCATATCTAGATCAGTTTATGGTTGTGTTCACATATGATATTTTGATATATTCCAAGAATAATGAAGAGCATGCAGTTCATCTTAGGATTGTTCTGCAAGTGTTAAAGGATAATCAATTGTATGCTAAATTTTCTAAATATGAATTTTGGATGTCTGAGGTTTAGTTTTTGAGCCATGTCATATTTGCTGATGGAGTGGTAGTGAACCCTATTAAAATAGAGGCCGTGGTGGATTGGGAAAGGCTGAAGACGGTATCTAAAGTTCAAAGTTTTCTAGGATTAGCCGGTTATTACCAGAGATTTATTGAAGGGTTTTCTATAATGGTTTTACCATTGACCCGCTTGACTAGAAAAGAGATCTCATTTGTGTGGACTCAAGAGTGCGAAGATTATTTTCATGCACTAAAAGAAAAGTTAACGACTACCCCAATATTGACCCTTCTCGATCCTGAGCATACTTTCGAGGTCTATTGTGATGCATCAGGAAAAGGTTTGGGATATGTCCTAATGCAGGATAGGAGGATATGAAAGTTGTTGCGTATGCTTCTAGGCAATTGAAATCGCACGAGGAGAATTATCCTATGCATGATCTAGAGCTAGCAGCCATAGTGTTTGCCTTGAAAATATGGCGGCACTTTCTATATGGTGTTAGTTTCTTAGTGTATAGCGATCACAAAAGTCTGAAGTATCTATTTGATCAGAAAGAGTTGAGCATAAGGCAAAGGAGATGGATGGAGTTCCTGAAGGACTATAAATTTGAACTAAAATACCATCCGGGTAAGGCTAATTTTGTAGCTGATGCCTAGAGCAGAAATTTTGTTATGATTGCAAATCTGATGATTGAAGAATATTAGTTGATTGAAAAATTCAAAAATCTTAATGTGGTGGTCGGTAAAGGTGATGGTAGCTTGGAAGTTGAGAAAGTTGCCATTTAGAATACATTGTTGGAGAAAATCTTAGAGGCTCAACAATTTGATAAGGACATTGTGGACATGACAAGTTAGAAAGATGTGTCTATTGATAGTCAGGGCTTCAAACGATATCAGAAAAGGATAATTTTGCTCAAGGGTCAGTTAATGGATGATGAGTTGACTGAAGCACATAAAGGTCAATACTCTATTCATTCAGGAGCTACTAAGATGTACCATGACTTAAAGTAAAATTTCTAGTGACCAGGTATGAAGAATGACATTGCTAAGTTTGTTGTAAAGTGTCTTATCTGTCAGAAAGTCAAAATTGAACACCAGAGACCTGTGTTTGCTTCAACCTCTAGATATTCCAGTATGGAAGTGAAATTGCATTTCCATGGATTTTGTTGTTGGGTTACCCAAGACTCAGGCTGGATACGATTCTATATGGGTTATTGTTGATAGACTTACGAAGTCTGCCCATTTTCTGCTAGTGAAGGTGACTTTTACTACAGAGCAGTTGGCTCGACTCTATTTGAAGGAGATTGTGAGACTTCACGAGTGCCTAAGAGCATTGTGAGCGATCGGGACCCAAAGTTCACTTCTTGCTTCTAGGGAGCACTACAACAGGCTTTCGGCACTTAGTTGAGACTAAGCATGGCTTATCATCCTCAGACTGATGGTCACATAAAGAGGACTATTCAGACCCTAGAGGACATGCTGAGAGCCTGTGCCCTGGAGCAGGTTAAGGCATGGGATAGATATCTTCCATTGGTAGAGTTCTCGTAAAATAATAGTTTCAATTTCAGTTTGGGTATGGCACTTTATGAGGCTTTGTATAGCCGGCGATGTAGATCACCTACTTGTTGGACTGAGGTTAGAGAGAGGCAAAAGATTAGGCCAGACCTAGTACATGACACTTCTAATCAGATCAGAAAGATCAGAGATAAATTGAAAGAGGCACATAGTTTCCATAAGAGCTATTACGATCACAAGCATCGACCTCTGGAGTTTGCAGAGGGTGAGCATGTCTTTGTGAGGTTGTCACATGTGACAGGTGTGGGACGTGCTCTTGGAGTAAGGAAGTTGAGTCTCAGGTTTATTGGTCCCTATCAAATAATCAAAAAGGTGGGACCGGTTGCTTATCATCTTGCCTTGCCTCCACAGTTATTCGGTATTCATGATGTATTCCACGTGTCTCAGCTTCAGAGATATATTCGGGATGAATCCCATGTTGTACAGCCTGATGAGGTTCAAATACGGGAGAATCTTAATACTCACGTGGGATCGTGGAAAATTCTTGATAGAGATGAAAGGAAATTGAGAAATAAGACAATGTCGATGATTAAGATTCAATGGGAAGACAGAGCGCCTAAGGAGGCTACTTCGGAGCATGAGGATGAGATTCTCCGACTATATGAGCTTGTTTCCAAGTATGATCCTATTTTGTGGACAAAATCCTAAAAAGGTGGGTGAGTATAATAACCCTCACATGTAATTGTGAATTTAATTATAGATTAACGATTTTATCATAATACTGACGAATAACTAAAAGGGGAGTATGAGAAAAAAAATTACCTTTGGAGAAAAAATGATTTAAAAATGATACTTAAGGGGTAAAAATATGGGTAGGCAAAATTACCCAAAAGGTAAAAGTTAAAATAGAAACATGACTAGAAAAATATTCTAGTCCATTGGGTAAAGTTTGATAATGAATGGAGATTACTAGATAGATAAGCCTTTACCTAGTTGAATCTCACTTAACCTATGTAAGTGAAAAGTGCCAAAATCCCCTTATTTATTCTTCTTCTTCCAGCGGACATCGAACAAAGAGGGAGAGAAAAGAGAAATTTGATTGAAATCTTCCAAGAATCATAGAGAGAGCAAGAGACATCCAAATCACTTAGTTCCTAAGCCAAACTTATGAGAAATTTTGAGAGGAACACATTGGTACTCATATTTTTGGGTGGGGTTCACTGTAGAGAAAGTTCTTCTTCCCCTAAGATTTCGGGTTTCATGAAAAAGTTGGGTTTTGATGGAGCTGGAGGCCATTGGAGCTTGAAGTAAGCTTTTCCTTTCATTCTTGGGTACATTGTGGTAAGGAATCACCTCTTTTTTCTTGTTTCCATGAAATTTTAAGAATTTTAGGTCTTGATGAATAATGAATTCGAAATTTTAATGGTGTGATAAGTTAGAGAGTGATTTAGATATAATTTCCTTTGTTAAATATGCTTGGGATTGGTTCCTGTCAAAGGAAAAATATGAAATCGTCATTTAGAACACAATGATAAATTGGACTCAAAATCAAGTATAGGTGTCTTGTATGTGTAGTATTGGAAATTGAATGTGATAGATTAGTTAGGTACTAATTGTCTTCACATCTTCGAACTAGGTTGTGACCTTATGATAGATCGTGATTGTGACTCTTGGGACACAAAATTTATTGGAGGATATTGCTTGTCAGATAAGCTTTCGATCCTTGGGCTTAATCCCTTGTTTGTTCGTCTAAACTCCAAGGGAGGGTGGTTCTTTCATATAGTATGTGGATATGAACTGTTATATAGGGGTGTGCAAAATAATCAAAAAATTGAACTGAACCATGAATCAAACCGAACCGCCCCTTAAAATAATCGATTTTTAAAAACCAGTTCATGAATCAAACCGGGTTTTTAAAAAACCAGTTCATGAACCGAACCGGTTTTTAGAACCAGTTTAAGATCCGAACCGGTTTTTAGAACCAGTTTAAGAACCGAACCATTTTGAACCGAACTGAATCGTTTCCGAACCACACCGAACCGTTTTCAAACCAAACCAAATTGATTTTTATAACTTTATTTTTAAAAATTTTAATTTTTTTTCTTTTCAAAAGAGGGTCGACCCGAACTGGTTCCGAATCGAACCGTTTTCCACCGAACTGAACCACTTCTGAACCGAATCATTTAAACCAATTCGGTTCAGTTTTTCAAAAACACAGGTTCGATTCGACCCATGCAGATCCCTACTGTTATATGTTGCATAATGGTCAAAATAAAATGATAATATAATCCAATAAATTCCACGATTTCTCAATATAAAAACTACAATGAATGTAGAAGTGAGAGTTACAATCCAACATTGAATGTCCTTGTCATTCCCAATATGGCATTAAAGGAGGCCAACACATTCCCATTATTTTTTTTAAAGGAAATCGAACAATCAAAGTGAAATTGAGACGTTAAAATGAATTCCAAAAGAAGAAGTAACATTGAAATGCAGCAACACGCAATGCGAATCTGTGCATACAACAGTAGCATCGGGCTCCAAGCAATGTCTTGCAAAATAATTTTTTTTCCCAAAAAATTAAAGGCAAAAGCCTAAATTATGTTTTAATTCTATTTAAGATCACATGTTTCCAACCCATCAGTTGGTTTTAAAAATATGCTTTTTTAATTAAAAAAATATTTTAAAAGCTTATAATAATTAAATAATTTTTCATAAAAACTAAAACTTAATAAATTTAGCTTCAATATTTTCTAAAATGTTTAAAAAACAACTTCTGATTTTTTAACTTCTAATCATTTGAAAAATGAGTAATATTTAATTTTAAGAAACATAAATAATTTAGAATGTTGAAAAAAGCCACAAATCTTTGCAACAAATAATTATTTATTATTATTAATAACTTAATTACAATGAATGATCATTTAGTGATCAGTGACCATCCAACTCATGCATCGTAACAAGATGTTTGTCATTAAGTATTTTGTAGACTATTTTAATTTTTTCCACTACTTCTGCATGGAAAATGGTTAAGCCTATTGATAATATTTATTATTATGTCTATTGGTTGGAAATTTATTTAATATTTAACATTTAAACATTTTAAATTTGAATTTTGAACTTGATAGGTGGAAGAAAAGTATAAAGCAGAAATTGGAATTATCAAAAATTAGAATTTAAATAAACAGAGTGTAAAGCAAATAAATGATTATACATGTAAAATAGTTAATTTATAATAAAATTTAAGGTGTAAAAAACCTAGGTATAAAGAAAATAAATATCAGATGTACTACTGATTAAATCTTATGTTATAATATATGTGTGCGTGTGATAGAGGTACACTTAATTATTTATAATATTACTTATGGATGTCCAAATAAATTGTTTAAAATAATTGAAAAAAGGCAAAAAAAACATTTATTTTGTTTTAAAATTTAAATTATATGTGATTATAAAAAATAAATAACGCATAGCTTATTATTTTAGCTTCTTTAATATTTTAATTTAGTATAATAAAAGAATATTAGTGAATAAAATACAGTATTGAACTATCGATTTTTTGTAAATTAAAAATATTTATTGATTATTTCAATTTTTGTCCAAAACAAACTAAAGGAGTTTTTTTTTTTGGTGAAAAAAGCCACAATGGGCAGGTTACCTTGCCAAAATATTTTTGTTTCTTATATTTATTGTCTAAGAAACTCGCCTTTGTGTGACTAAGATCATTAGATTTACTATTGTAAATGTTTCAGAAACAAGCATCTATACAAAATAAACAATTAGATTGTGATAAATTAATGAAAATAAGGAAACTAATAATAAAATAATCTAGGAAAACAAATGAGTGTTAATAACAAGTTATGAAAATAACTCGATACCATTTTATGAAGTGTTTATTAGAATATTAAATATACTAACTCAAATATTTATCAACTCTTCATCTAATATATATGTTACAAATACACACCTCGAAAAATTAATTTAGAGGTAATTATAGAAAACATAGATAGATATATAGTAATTAAGACGCAACTATAAGAATTTTTTTTTTGTATGGATAAATAGAAAAAAATTATTACATGATGATATAAAATGCTAACAGTTAGATGTGGCAAAATGGCTCAGCCCGGAGGGCCAGCCTACCCAACCTGCCAACACATTTTCATATTATTCACCAAATTACTGTTGATTTAGTTGATATATTATTGAGATTAAATAGGATGCATTAAATATACTTACATATATATATATATAGGGGTAGGATCATCTTACACCGGTGTAAGAATAATAAATCTTACACCAAATCTTAATCATTGATTTTCTACATCTAACGGTTAAGATTTATTAGGTCTCACTCATTAATTAATTTTTAATTCCCAATAAATCTCAACCATTGAATGCACGGAAATCAACGGTTAAGATTTGGTGTAAGATTTATTATTCTTACACCAGCGTAAGTTGATCCTATCCCATATATATATATGTTAATTTTGTAAATAATTATTTATACTTATGCAATTAAGCTAATGAATGATCTTTTGATATTACCACATTCAACTTAAACTATAAAGTGTTTATTAGAATATTAAACTTACTAACTCAAATATTTGCCAACTCTTCATCTAATATATATGTCACAAATACACACACCTAAGAAAGTCAATTTAGATGCAACTATATAAAACATAGAGAGACGATAATCTAGATGCAACTATAACAACATTTTTTGTGTGTGGATAAATGTAAAAACTTATTAGATGCTGATATAAAATGCTGACAGTTAAAGGTGGCAAAATGGGGTGGCCGGCCCGCCCTGCCCACTAAATGGGTGGGTTAGCCTACCAACACGTTTTTTCCTTATATTTACTGTCTAACAAACCTGTCTTTTGTGTAGCTAAGATCATTGATTTACGGTTGTAAATATTTCAGAAACAAGCGTCTAAACAAAATGAACAATCAGATTATGATAAATGAAAGTCCATATCTGAGAAATACTGAAAGAAGCCGAGTCAAACTACGTAATTTATAAATGACTACATGACAAGCTAATACAATGACTTCTACATTTTATATAGAGGATCAAACAAGATGCCCTTGCAAAGTTTGGTGGAGAATCAAGCAATCATTAAGGCCACAGGTATAGAACTTTATACATGGAGTACAATTTCATTTGAACTAATTTTTTTTTTAATTACTCTATTAAAAGAAATGATCATTCAATATTTTGCAATATATCATTATTTTAATGGTATCTAAAATTAGTTGTTTCCAACCTAGTGAGTAGTTGGTTTTTCATATTTTTCACCAAATTATTATTGGTAGAGTTGTAGTATTATTGAGATTAAATACGATGCATTAAAAATATGCTTATATATATGTTAATTATGTGAATAATTATTTATACTTATGCAATTAAGCTAATGAATGATCTTTTGATATTACCACATTCAACTTCAACTATGAAGTGTTTGTTAGGATATTAAACTTACTAACTAAAATATTTGTCAACTCTACATGTACAAAAAGTTGAAATTAGGTACCTCATAGTGTTGATTTAAATAAAATGCAATGATATAATTTTATGATTTGTGTTAACTTTTATGAGATAGACAAACCAATTTCTTTTTTTTTTTCGTGCAATGCACGGGTAATATACTGGTAATCTTATAAAGAAATATAATTTACTAAGAGAATATAGAGTAATTAATAATTTACTAAAACCGATTAGAAAATTTTAATTTATCATTATATATGCAATTACAATAAATGTTTTTAAAGTGATTAAATTTCTTATTAATACTCTTCTTGAAGGAATGATACATGTCAATTTTAATCATCTCTTTTAATTATAAATTTAATTTTAATTAATTATGCATAATTTTTTTATTTTTAATTTTTCCTTTTTAATCAATACTTTAAAATTTTACTTGAATTAGTTAATGCGTTTCTTAAAAATTTTAAATATTTTTTCTTAATTTATCTGAGTTCTTTAAAATATTCATCTACAGTGTAAGATGTTTGTTAGTTTAAGAAATAGTTTTATTTCTCTCATGTTGCATGAGACAAATTGTCTCATGCAATCCACAAAAAAGTGAGTGAAACCTACTAAAAAAAAAGAGAGAAAATAAAAAAGTGGATTTTACTCACTTTTTTGTATGTTGCATGAGACAATTTGTCTCATACAATATGAGAAAAATAAAACTCTTTAAGAAAAGCATGTCACCCAAGAAAACCATGGTAACGGGAGCAATCCTCAAATATTATTTTTTTATTTATGAATATTTTTTTATAATTTTATGTCTGAGCCTCTCAATAAAATAAAATTATTCATTTGTCCCAGAAAATAAAATTCCCTACTCACGGAGTTTGGAGAAATAGGAAAGAAGAAGAAGAAGAAAAGTAAATGGCTAGCACAATAAATAACATGATGGAAGAAAAACACAGATACTCACATTCATTCTTAGTCCTTAATAGTGCTATTAAAGGCACAAGAGACAGACACCATACATAAGGAGTAGTACCCTACATTTTATTTGACTCCAATAAGAAAGACAAGAATTAAAAAAGATAACCAAATAGCTTCTTCTCCAACTGTTCCAGCAGCCAAGCATGTAAATTACCTGTTTCAGCTTTCAATCTTTGGCAAATAGACTCTTGTATAGTTTTAGTTTTGGCAAGTACCAATGCATTTACACTTTCAATATGTATAAAATAATTTCATTTTGTTCAAAAGGGAAATTAAACTTTCCATATGTTTAAATTTTAAGCAAAGTAAATTGCCAAAATTTAAAACATGGGGATTATTTGGTAGATATTGAAAGTTCAACCTAACAAAACCAAAACCAAAAGAGGCTACTTATAAAAGGGAGAAAGTTGAAGTAGATAATTTATAATGTTACCTTTCCTTAACGGTATAGCCAAGAAAAATCATTCCTTGGTGTTGGCATAAATTTATAATTGAATGTATTACCATCAGATTGGGAATTAAAAGCCATCAAATCAAACGCAGGATCAACTGAAGATGTGACATTTTCATGCATTGATGATACATTAGCTACTATTTCAGAAGCAGCATTGTAGTCATTGACACCAACCCTTTGATCATAGAGATTGTTGTCCATCTGAGGCTGAAGGTTTTGATTAGCTGCAGGAACCATGTTTGCACCACTCATGTTATTCTTCAGCTGAAATCCTGTAGCATAGATGTTCCTGAAATTAGAAACCGTTTCACCTGAACCAGCACTAGTAGGAAGTGTCTCATTATTTGCAACTGGTGCTGCAGCTTGAGGAACAACATTATTATTAAACTGAGGTTCTCCAACAATTTGAACAGGGTTGTTGTTATTATTCCCTGTGTTTGTGCATATCAACTGGTGATTGTTTCTTACATTCCTATCACTGAAACCAATGTTGTTATCATGATAAAAGCATTGAGGGTTAGGACAAGTATAAGCCTCAAGATGAGAAGTTATCTGAACAAGTTCAGCTTTTCTCTTAGCACCATGATCCGATGGCAAAACAAAACTATGTTCTCCCAATGTATCTTCATTGTCACCACTGCTTTCTATATCATAATTATCTCTCTCACTAACCACTCTAGACCCATTTCCACCTTCATCAAAATTTGGAGGAAACATATCAGGGTACAAATTTCTAGCCAATGATTCCTCCTTTTTCATAACAGCTTGCCAAATAGCAACCTCCTTGGCAGTGAACTTGTCTTGCAAAGTCCTTGAATGATGAACAATGTTTTTTACCTTTTCAATATCAGGGGACATGTGTTTGATCACAGCTGTTAGTACACATATCTTCCAAGCCTTTCTTAGATCATGAGGCTTCCTATAAGGAGGTGGGCTTAAGGCACTGGAAAAGCCCATCTCAGCCCACCAATTTTCACTCCCATTGGGCCACCATGGTGGAACAATACCCTTCTCCAAAGGGTACTTCCTCTGTGGTGGGTCACAATGTTGCATCAAAGCTGATAAGAGTGACCCAAGAGTTGTGTCAGAGAGATCATGCAAAGTGTAATGAGATAATGCCTCTTCTTCATTCAAAAAATCAATATTCAGCCCAAGATTTGCACTTTCTTCATTATACTTTGCAATTGCAGCAGGCCCATTTCGATCAAACTTCACCTTTTCCTTCCACCAACCACGAAGATTATCAGAAGATCCACTCACTGGCTTACCCTTCTCAGGAATTATGCCATAAACAAAACCCTTAACATCACAAAACTCCATCATCTTCAGCATGTACTTTAGTATACAATCTTGTGAACGAGACATTGTCTTTCTTTTCAGTTGCTCCCATGTTTGTTTCTTCTCTTTCTTGTTCCTCTCTCCCTTAAGCTTCTTCAATAGCATGCGATCTCTCCATATCCTTGTCTCAAGTTCCGCAATAGTTATCTTTCCTTTGAGTTGAACGTTTTTCCCTTGTTCATACATTGCAGCTAAGGCTGCTTCCATTGATGGGTCTAAGATAGCACCAACCTTGTCCATTAAACTCGGTAGCTTTGTAAGAACTCCTTTCACTTTTCTATGAAACAATATACAAAATGAAAAGATTCAACATCAACATCAATAACAACTTAATTCCAAATTAATTGAGATCAGTGGTAGAAGAATTCAAATAAAAGATACAAAAAAGTTAAAAAAATAAAAAATAAAAATAAAAATAAATAATATATATATATATATATATATATATAATGAAAAGATTATTCTAGATTAATCAATGAGGTACATTAAGTTGCAAAACACATTTACTGAATAAAGAATAAAAGCATCTATTTTTAACATAATAATAATAATAATAATAATTTATTATTATTATTATTATTATTATTATCCTATAAGGAAAATAAATGTGAATAAATTCTTACGAAATGCATTATTTCTCAAACTTTTTGCCCGAAAAAGTTTTTGAGAGATCTTATAATAACAATTTATTATCATATGCATTATCATTAGATTGCGTAGGTAGATTTTGCCCGAAAACGTTTTTGAGAGATCTTACAATAATTAATGAGTAAATTAAATAGTAGTATTAAAATGTGTGATTTTCTTTTATAATAAAACATTATCTCATTATTATTACTCTTTTACTGTTTAAAAAGAAAAAAAGTTTACTCAAGGAAAAAAAGTTTTTAAAAAAAAATTCTGCAAAAAATTCTCTATGTGAAAACACAGACAAATTAAATGCTGATTATTGAATAGGAAAAATAAAAGTAAATGCACATGATTCCAAATGAATTTGCTTATTCTAAAAAAAGTTTTGTTCTTTGAAAAATATATCTCGTGATATTGCACGATTTCACCAAAGAAATTCATTTTTTTAACCAGAAAATATCCAAAAGAAAATATTATATTAAAAGAAAATAAAAATCGTTGCCAGTAAAATATTTCCTAAATGTTCAGAAGGAAAGTGTACATGAATAAATGCACTGATAAAGAAAATTTTTAAGATGCACTTGTAAAATTGAGGGTGACATGCACTATAGTATGGCTATGTGATAAAATGTTTAGAAAAAAAAACTGAAAATAAAATTCAAGAAACAAAGCATAAATAAGTATTCTCTAGAGATAAACGATGAACGACAATTGTAGGTAACAAGAAAAACAAAATAAAAACCATACCCACAAAAAGGATGAAACATTATCCTGTTCACGATGGCCATATATACATTTGCAAGGACAGAAGTTGATTCTATAATTGTTATACGGTAAAGCAAATATCAAATGCAAAACAAACATAGAGGATCTCTTTACTAGAAATTATATCAAATTATCAAAAGAATTAATCAAATTGAACAGAATCAAGCAAGCAAGGAAAAAAGCATTAACAGCAAATGGCAAATACAAGTAAGAGAAATGAAGAGCATATGTTATCATTCGTACCAAAAGTTATATCTCATGAGCTAGTCTTGAAGGACAGAGCAGATACATATAATTCAGTTAGAAAGGAGTATGGTAGAGTTTAGAAAGAATTACCAACGCTTAAGACAGGGAGGGAGAAATAGATAGAGATTGTTGTGAGTGATAAAGGAGGGACAAGAACACTAGTCTTGTATAAAAGGGTGAAATATACATCTATGGTAAGTTATGATTAGGAATAATAAAAAACTATTTACGTGTCTTCACCTAATTTTCGAAAGAGTTAATATTCATTATTTCCTTCTTGTAATAAAAATTTTTTATTTTATTTTAAACCCCTAAAAGTGATATCAATATTTTTTGGGTTTGCTTTTTCTGCAGTAAGCCAATACGACGTCGTTTTGGGACGGAAATCATAGTGTTTTTGTAATTTTAATTTATTTTAGGATTATAATAGTCTTTATATGTATAATTTTTTAAGATTTCAATACCAACACGACGTCGTTTTGGGAATAAATGCAGATAACTTCTCTGCATTAACTGCGGAAACATTTTTCCCATATTTTTTTTTCTTATCTTTGGTGGAAATACACCAGCTAGATTAAATTTTTGTCCTTGATTGATTGTTGATTATATGGAAAGAAGGCTATGCAAATTAATTAAAGGTTTTGCTATTTGGATACCAAAAAAAAAAAAGGTTTTGCTATTTTGGTTAAAATATTAAAGTGAAATCTAAAATAACTGATAATGGTATGTATTATAAGAATAATCACTTCCCTCGTTTTTCTTTTCTAGGTTCCATATATGAATTGAACTTCTTCTTCTTTTATAAACGAAAGGGCATTAAACCCAACAAAAATATATGAATTCAATTTAGGGTTTGGTTTTTCTGATGTTACTTTAGATAACTTTATCTAATGTTCATCAAAACGACGTCGTTTTAGGAAGGAAATCATGGTATTTTTGTAATTTTAATTTATTTCAGGGTTATAATAGTCTTTATCACTATAATTTTTAAATTTTTCAACCCCAAAACGACGTCGTTTTGATGAACATTAGATAAAGTTATCTAAAGTAACATCGGAAACTTTTTTCCCTTTTTTGGAAAAATGTTTCCGCAGTTAATGCAGAGAAGTTATCTGCATTTATTCCCAAAGCGACGTCGTTTTGGTATTAAAATCTTAAAAAATTATAAATATAAAGACTATTATAACCCTAAAATAAATTAAAATTACAACAACACCATGATTTCCGCCCAAAACGACGTCGTATTGGATTTACTGCAGATAACTTATCTTCAGAAAAATCGAACCTTATTTTGTTTTATGTTTGTAGAAATAGCCAACACACATAAAACAAATAACGGTGGTCTGTGCATTTTAAAATTCGAACATTGATAACAACCCAATAACATACTTCCTTTGGTAGTGGATATTTGAGTTTGTGGATATTTGTTGCTCTCTACTTGTAATAGAATTGAATTTTAAATTCTTATGAATTGTTTTTTCTTCTTCAATCATTGGGAAACAAAGTTTTTACATTTGATTTACTTGTTAGCATGACAGTTTGTATAACTTTTCAATCATTGATTACAATTTGTTTGGTTTTGTAATAGTATAACACTCAATCAATTTGTTATGAATATTTGTTAATTTTCGAATTTACTTTGTCTATCAATTAGCGATTAATTTAATATATTTTTGTATATGTGGTGCAATGTTACTTCAAGAATGTGAAGTCATAATTGAAAGTAGATATATATTAAGAATTCAATTCTGGAGTTTGTTCGGCGCGAGATTTATAAATTATTGTCGTGAAATATATATGATATTTTGAGCCGCTGGATTACAATTATAGAGGATGAGTAATGAAAGGGAAATAACATTTTTAATATATTTTCTATTTAATCATTATTATTTTTATGGGATAAATATTTTTGGGAAAAAAAAGAAGAAAAAGGAGGAATTTATATTATATTTTATTCTGAATATATCTTGAAGAAAAATATGATAAAAAAAATTAATTAATTTGATATATGTTGCATCAAATGTTGATGTGACTTGGAAGTTGTTATGATATAGTGTTGATTGCTCTCAGCTTCTATTGCTTATTCTAATATTTTTGTTTATTGAGGTGTTTGCTTCTACTTAAATGCAAAATTTGTTTGTGAATGCTATTATTTTGAATTCATGATCAGTAAATATGTTGCACCTTGTGGATTCGATCATGATTTTGGGAAAGAGAATGTTATTATATTTAAATATATCTCTGTGTAAGAATTTTCATGAATTACTATTGTTAATTACCACCAAAGTGGGATCACTTATATTGGTTTGTGAATATTTCTTTGTAAAATTTGAGAAATGATTTTGGTTATTTTATGCAATTACCTGCCCAAAGGGGGTAATTGTGTGCTATAACCAACGGCAGACGCACGTTGGTGCTAGTGTCTGCACTTGCATACACAAAGTTGGGGAAAACTTTTTTTTCACATGAGATGGGTGCTTCAAGTCAAGTAAAAAAAAAGAAATAGGAAGATTAAAGAAAACAGATAAAAACATGTCCAACCCAACCAACCCCTACAATTAAAAGCTCAAAGCTTAAACCCTAGCCCATTGCTTTGTCTTTTTTTTTTTTAATATAAATCTTATTAGCTCCAAATCTTAATAAACATAACATTCCTGAAATTCAATCTTCATCAAGTGAAGGAGAATCTCACGGGATTTTTCACGTTTTTTTGTGAAACAAAAGTGGCCAATTGTGGATCAAATAGACACTGATAAAGGTGGGTTTTTGATCGATTAACTCTTACAATTATACTATTTTTTACAAATATCTTTTTGTGGTGTTTATTTTTTTTAATTATTATTATCTATTATTTCCTTAAAACTTTGGTTGATTCACCAAAGCTTTACTTTTGAAGTGGAAGCAAAAATTGAATCATGATCATGATCTTTAAAATAAAAAATAAAAAAATTGTGCAAACATAAAGAAAATGTCTTGGGTCTGCCACTGGCTATAACTGTGAACTTATTTGGGATGAAGTTATTGGAGATGCATTGGTCTAGGTGATCTGTCTGTCCAAAGGGGATAAATCTCTGTAGCTAGTGTATGCTCACTGAGCAACTTTTCTTTGAGGTTGTAGATGAAGTTATTGGAGACTCATTAGTCTAGGGATCTATATGCTCAAAGGGGATGGATTTTCGAACCCAATGTTATGCTCATTGATTAACTCATCTGAGGTGCTGGCCTTGATTTAGACCTTGGTTTGTGCATTCTGCCTAAAGGGGAATGTAATATTATGTTGGCATTGGTATGACAACCTGTTGTGCGCAATGATTAACTCATCTTGAGCAACTTCTTCTTGAAGTTGTAGATGAAGTTATTGGAGGCTTATTGGTCTAGGAATCTATCTAACCAAAGAGGATAGATTTTCAAATCCAGTGTTGTGCTTATTGATTAACTCATCTGAGGTTCTGGCTTTGGTTAGTGCATTCTTCCCAAAAGGGAATGTACTATTATGTTGGCTTCATTATAATATCTTGATTTGATTGAATGTGTGTATTGTCCTTTAGTTTATTCTGATGCATACCTGTTTTGCCTTAATAATGAATTTCTATATTAGTTCCTTTAAATAAATTTGAAAACATGTTTTATTCATTTTGAAATTAATATTTATTTTATTTTTTTATATACATAAATATTTATTTGGAATTATTTGCTCTCATTCATATTTAATTTTGTGATCCCTTATTCATGTTTAATTATGTAATAAATATTTATGTTCCTTTTTCAAAATTTTAATTAATAAAAAATTGTTACATATTATAGCGATTATAATGTTAGTATTCACTCTCCCAATTTTAGCGTAGATTTTATGTTCTTTGTCAATTAAGTTTGAATAGTGAGCTAAAATATATACTTGCTGATATTGCGGATTGAAATTTATGATACAAATTATAATTTGGTAAATGCAATATGAATTTGGGAAACATATGCTTTAAGATTTTTCATATTATTTAGGTATGATTATTCAGAATGTTATCAGGCTTATTGTATGCATCAATTTTGAAATTTGCATTGAGTTAAAATTTCAAATAATGTGAAATAATTATGTCCTATGTACTCTGTTCAAAGGAGAGTTTATAATAAGCTAATTATTTCGTTAAAATTACTTCATTGCCTGTAATTAATATAATTGCAATTTTGTAATAAATATACTTTTGATATATCTCATGATAGAATTGTTGATTGCATTAAATTATAATGAATGGAGTTGAGAACTAGATTTTTTGTTATTATTATGAATTTTGATCTTGATAAAGCATTGCATTAAAGCTATCTTATAGTTAATGTGGAGAGTATACTTGACATTTTCTTTAGTGAGAGAGATATAATTGATTTTGGGTGATCTTAAAGTTATTGTGGAGTCAGTGGGAGATATTTTCTTAGTTTTTTATGCCGGGATATGAGTTTATTTTGAAAAGAATTTTCTATAAGGCTTCTTTGAGAAGGATTTTGAATTCTATATCCTTTTTAAATCAACATGGATTTTATTTTACATGAATGGTGATTTGATGAGGTAGTGACTTTCTTGAGCTATGATGAAAATTATTCCTGTTAGTATATTTACCATATGGTCAGTGGGAGAAAAGTCTCTTTTCTTGTATTGTATGTGAATGACATAATTCTTAAGCATATTAAAATAGATTTCTTGTTAGTTGAACCTCTAACTAAAGAACTTAGGCCCATGGTGTTTAAATGTTCTTTGATAATATGGGCATTCTGGGTTCCTTTGATATACTTGAATAATGAGAGTTTGAATTCTCAATTTTTTCATTTAGGACACTACTGGTGTTTGGTTGACATGTACTTTTTGTAACACCCTGTTACCGGACCGGTGTGTTAACATTGAATATGATATTAAGCGCATTTACAATCACAGTAGTTATTTGCAATTTACGGGAAAACTTTTTCTTTTTGATATCGTTTATACTTTTAAAATAATCGCATCCGACAATATACTAATTGTGATCCTAACCCAAAACATTTTGCGGAATAATAATACCATAGCTTAACATCAAACAACTTTCATTTACACACTACTAAGTGGTTCCCATAAACCAACAAACTAAAAACTTATTATATTCATGTTTAACCCTGATTTTCTTTGCCTTTTTATTTGCCCTAACAATTTTTATACCTGTCAAATACTTCTCATTCATTAATATGTTATAGGCTTCTTCGTTAGCTATGAGTGGGTTCAAAACGCGCTCAATTCGGAGTACCGTAGCCCAAGTTATGACATTTCAAAGAAAATAGGGCTGAAACAACAGGACCCCCGCGCTGACAGCGCCATTCCCGCGCTGACAGTGACAACGGCGCCCATAGCGCCATATTGGCGCCCACAACGTCAAAGTATAGGGGCTGAGTACCCAAAACAGGTAACCTGACCTACCGATAGTGTTCTGCCCATAACTTGAGTTATACAACTCCGATTTACACAATCTTGGTGTAAGAACCCGCACCGTTAATTAAGGTATTTAATTAATTAATTATGCAAAATTAGGAAATGATTCCATAATTGACCCTAATAATTATTATGAGGCTCTTATAATTATGGTAAGTGATTAAGAATGCTGAAAGTCGCTTTTCGGAAGAAAAGTGCAGATACCGGTTCTGCTAGTCGGTATAAATGCGTACCGAAAAAGTATCCCGGAAAATTAATGTAAGTGCATGATAATTACTAGAATAATATGTAGGACTTGTAAAACGAGTTTCAAGTCCAAATAATGAGAACTGGTGCCAGAAACTGATACTGGCTATGAAAAGCGCGTACTGGAAAGGTGCTCAGAAAAATATTATAAAAATATGATAATTCTTGGAAAAATGTTTAGTTTTAGAATCCAAAGTTTGGGATTAAAATGCTTAGCGTAGCAATTAAAGCTTATACTGTGTGTTTAAGTGTGTTTGGGCTTTAAATACCCTTTGTAAGGGCACAAAGCCCTAGAAAACTGAATTGCTACGTGAGTAACTTGTAGGCTGACCAGAAAACACCCCTTCCTTGCCTTCTTCACCATTTCTTGAGCAAGCATTCACCTTTGGTGCTTGTTCCTTCATCTTAACACTTGGGCTTGGTGTGAGTGATCTTTGTAAGTGAGAAAGAGACTTCATTTCTGAGTTTGAGGGGCTGTGTGGGTAAGTTTTGGTTCTGACTTGGTGGTTTGGGGTTGTGAAAAGCTTGGTTTTGGTTTTTGGAGGTCCATGTGGTGACCTTTTGTGTTAAAGAACCAACCTTTGTGATGCTATTTTCGTGCACATCTTTGAGTCAGACTTGAGGGGCTGTGTTGAGCTCCAAGAGCATCTCCATTCTCTGTTTTGGGCTTGTGGTATGATCATCACACTTTAACTTGAGTTTTATGCTTAAAAATGGAAGCTTGATGCATGTGAAGGCTAAAAGATGATAACTTAACGTTGGGGTTGGTCAAACACACCTAGAAATGCATGTTTAAGTGTCTTTAATCGGTAAAAACCCAACCTTGGAAGGATATCTTCACGAAATGCAGAAACTGCATTCTGTCGTGAAATATCCGGATATCTGCCCGTGAAATATCCGGATATTGGATATCCGGATATGGGGTTTTGGGATATCTGGATATTGGATATCCGGATATGGGAATCTGTATATCCGGATATTACATATCCAGATATGGACAGTGAGATATCCGGATATTGCATATCCGGATATGTCCCCATGGAATATCCGAATATTCTGGGATTTCGTAGAACAGTAGCTGTGCTGTGTGTACAGTAGGCTATTGAGGGTTTGTGGACCCTAGATTGATGAAGTTGAACTTCTGTAATTAGTGGACTAAGCCAAAATCATGTGATTAAGGGCTTGTGGCTTTGTTGGAAGCCTTAAGACGTAAATCGTTAAGGAGAATGTAGTCTTTAGGTTAATGCTTTTAAGTTATGTATGTTGATACACTTGCTGGTCCTAAATCAGATTGTGATCTGCTGTGTGTTGGACTTGAGCTGTGAGGACTCTTGGCATTGGATAGTGAGCTTGCAAGGTAAGCTTTCGTGTCCTCGGTTTAGCCATGTTGTGGTTCCACCATGTCCTATGGGGGTATGGTATATGCATGTTGTGTTACATGCTTTTGATGTTTTGGAAATGCTGTTGAGCTGTTATATGTTAGTGCCTTGTTGATATGCATGGAGGTGTTCCACCTATACGGTAAGCCTGAGTATGTAGAACATACAATAGGGTGAGGCTATGGGTGAGGTGCAAGTGGTGTTCCTTGTACTACATGTAGGAGATAGACGTATTCCTACATTTCTCTAGCCAGTAGAATAATGATTACACACATGCTATAGATATCTGTTGCACTACATAGTTTTGGAACTGATAATGATATAAATGCTTTTAGAACTTATATCGCACATGTAAGTGAGCTTGGGGTGGAAGATCCTTGAGGACCCCTTGTCTTACTGAGATTTATGGTTTAGAGATCTCACCCCACGTTTGGGGAATGCTTATTTCAGGTTCAGGTAATGTTGAGACCTCAGGCGGCAGGAGGCCGGAGCTGAGTTAGATTTGCTGTTATATTATGCTGACATGTTGGATGCTGGATATGCATGCTGCTTTATGTTTTTAGTTCGTGTTGTGATTATGATTATCTTGTTGAGACGTTGTTGATTTGGTGAGCATGGGGATTGTCCATGACACATAGACTTGTTAATGTCTTGTTTTATTTGGAGTGGTAATAATGTATCAGGATACGGTCTGGACTACGAGTTGTAGATCCGTGATTTTAGATACACACTTTAATTATATATTGAGGTATTTCAATAGATGTTTTATTGTAATTACATACATGCGATATTTTACGAAATTGATTAAGTAATCAAGAAGGTAATTGATAATGACGTCATAATTGAAAAGAAAAAGAATATTCCGCATTTTTAATTAAGCACCGCTTAATACGATGTAATGATAACACTACCGGATATATACGGGGTGTTACATTTTATGGTATCAGAGCAACGGTTCAAGGGAAAAGCCTGTATGTATTGCAATGATTAGGATGTTTGGTTGTGTCTGTTTTGTGTGTTTGCTCCGTCAAGTATTATTATGATAATGCATATGTGATCACATTGCGTGGGCCTGATCAACTCATAATTTGTGTAACTTGTGCAGAGTCATGGTAAGACCCGGGAGAAACCGCAAGACTTCGGAGGATCAGCCCGATCCTGTCCTGGCTGCATTGGCTGAGATGCAGGCGGCCCGACAAGCCGACCAGGAGGCCATGAGAATGGCAAACCAGGCCATGCTGGACTCCGTCAGAGAGGCGAACATGATGGCCACTGAGGACGTGTTGGAGGCCAACCGTCTGGCGAACATGATGATGTTTAGAGTCATGTTGGAGGAGATGAGTAATGGTCCTGTTGTTGGCCATGTTCCTCCGCCACCACCTCCACCCAGTCTGCAGGATGACTCTCAGAGTCAGATGGGTGATGACAGTCACTTTACGGGGGCCATGCAGACCGTCCCTGTTTTTGTTGAGGATCGAGATGAGATCGATCGCCGGCTGAATGCTTTCCGTAAGCATAAGCCACCTGCCTTTGATGGATCCTTTGATCCTGTTGCTGCGGCGCGTTGGCTACAGGCGTTGGACAAGATATTTCGGGTCATGCAGTGCACAGATCCGCAGAAGTTGATGTTCGCTACTTACATGCTGGAGGGCGATGCCCATGAGTGGTGGACAAATCTTTCTCATGTCTACGAGATGCAAGGTCATGTGATGACATGCCCTTTGTTCGAGGATTTCTTCTTGGGTCAGTACTTTCCGTATGACGCTCAGGAGAGGCAGCAGGGAGAGTTTGACAGATTGGTTCAGGGCTCGTTGTCTGTGGACGAGTACCTGGCTAAGTTCAACCAGTTGATGAAGTTTGCATACTTCAGGATGGCGAGGCCTACTCCTACATTTCTGGCTGCTAAGTTCCGCAGGGGACTTAGTGAGGATATTGCTGGTTACCTAGATGGTTCTGCTTCTAGAGACTTTGGGACACTGGTTCAGCAGTGTCGTGATATTGAAGATTTCGACAGCTCGAGTAAGGCCAAGAAGGCCAAGGTTGTTGAGGCGACGAAGGTTGTAGCTGGTAGTTCCACTTCTTGGCGAGACAGGAAGTTTGGGAACAAGGGCAATGGTAAACAGTTGGCAGCTCGGCAGGCGCCGAGTCAGTTCAAGAGGACTTCTGCTCAGGGGAGTGCAGCGAGACCTCCTGCTCCCAAGTGTTCGGGATGCGGGAAGACTCATTTTGGGCCGTGCTATACAGGCCAGTTGATTTGCTTTCAGTGTGGCAAGGAGGGCAACTTCTCCAGAGACTATCCGTCGGCAACGGCGAGGGCTACTGCAGTGCAGGCAGCGCCACTTCAGATGGTCCCCCTTCCACCTACTTCGGCACCGGCAGTGCCACCATCTTCTGGGAGAGTTTATACTCTGGATCGTCAGCAGTCGGATCGAGCTTTGAACCTTGTCAGAGGTACTGTTACGATTGGTACATCAGTTGTTGATGTTTTGTTTGACTCTGGGGCTACACATTCTTTTGTTGCTACCCCGATTGCTGTGGCGCTTGAGTTGCCCATGTCTGTGCTTTCTCCACTGCTGCGGGTGACCACCGCCACCGGAGAAAGATGTGATGCTACCACTGTTCATCGCGATGTAGCGTTTCAGTGGGATGGCCGTGAGTTCTCAGTAGATCTGATAGGTTTGTCGATGGCCAACTTGGAGGTTATTTTGGGCATGGATTGGTTGTCCAGAAATTGTGTGATGATTGACTGTTGTGCCAAGCGTGTAGTGTTGTCTTCGTGTGATTCCACAGCCAGTTCCTCGCTGTACATTTCGTTGCTGCAAGCTAGGAGAGCTTTGAGAGCAGGGGCATTTGGTTATGTCATGTTGGGAGGTTTGGTGAGTGGTACACAGGAGGATATCACTGGCATTCCTGTGGTGAGGGAGTTCCTCGAGGTGTTTCCTGAGGAGATTCCTGAGTTTCCGCCACAGAGGGAGATAGAGTTCTCCGTAGATCTGTTGCCTGGTGTGGGGCCGATTTCTTTAGCTCCATACTGGATGTCGCCACCGGAGTTGGCAGAGCTGAAGAAGCATATTGAGGATCTTTCAGCGAAAGATTTCATTAGACCGAGTGTGTCTCCTTGGGGAGCACCGGTTATCTTTGTGAAGAAGAAGGACGGGACAATGCGATTGTGCACCGACTACAGGCAGCTGAACAAGGTGACAATCAAGAACAAGTATCCCCTTCCTCAGATTGATGATCTGTTGGATCAGCTCAGGGGTGCTTGCGTGTATTCCAAGATTGATCTCCGGTCTGGATACCATCAGATTCGGGTGAAGCCGGAGGATGTCCCAAAGACCGCATTTCGATCGAGATACAGTCATTTTGAGTACTTAGTGATTCCGTTCGGTCTCACCAATGCACCTGCTATGTTCATGGATTACATGAACCGAATTTTCCAGTCGTACCTGGATCAGTTTGTGATCGTCTTCATTGACGACATTTTGATTTACTCCTAGACGGAGGAGGAGCATGTGGAGCATTTGAGAACTGTTCTGCAAGTGCTGAAGGAGAAGAAGCTGTATGCGAAGCCTTCCAAATGTGAGTTTTGGCTCAAGTATGTGAAGTTTCTTGGGCATGTTATTTCTGCTGAAGGAGTTACAGTGGATCCGAACAAGATCGAGGCCGTACTGGATTGGGAGAGACCCAAGACAGTTACGAAAGTGAGGAGCTTTCTGGGTTTGGCAGGTTACTATCGGAGGTTCATCAAGGGATTCTCCACCATGGTTGTGCCATTGACTCGCCTTACTCGGAAAGAGACTCCATTTGTGTGGACTCACGAGTGTGAGGTCTGTTTTCAGGAGTTGAAGGAGAGACTGACTACTGCACCTGTGTTGGTCCTTCCTGATCCTGCGCTTGAGATTGAGCTTTACACCAACGCCTCCGGGAAGGGGCTAAGTTGTGTGTTGATGCAGTTGGGCAAAGTGATTGCCTATGCTTCGAGGCAGTTGAAACTTCATGAGGAGAACTACCCTACTCATGACTTGGAGTTGGCTACTATTGTGTTTGCTTTCTAGATTTGGAGGAATTATCTTTTTGGTTTGAGGTTTGTGGTGTTCAGTGACCACAAGAGTTTGAAGTACCTGTTCGACCAGAAGGAGTTGAACATGAGGCAGAGGAGATGGATGGAGTTCATAAAGGACTACGACTTCGAGCTAAGGTATCATCCTGGCAAGGCCGATGTGGTAGCTGATGCTTTGAGTCGGAAATCCAGTAGCTCATCCAGTTTGTTACTTGGTAACTTTGATGTGGTTGAGAAGTTTCGAAACTTGGCAGTGACCGCTCCATGTGAGAGTGTACTTCTCGAGTTGGAAGCAGCAGATGTTGTGAACGAGCTGTTAGAAAAGATCAAAGAGGCACAAGTTCAGAGAGAGTGTCTGGATTGTGTGAAGAACCAAGACGGTGTGTCTTGGAATGATGATGGATTGCTTTTGTTTCAGCAGAGGATTGTAGTTCCTCGAGGTCCGTTGACAGAAGAGGTTATGGTAGAGGGCCATAAGGGTCAGTTTTCTATCCACCCTGGTGCTACTAAGATGTATCAAGACCTGAATAAGAACTTCTGGTGGCCGGGCATGAAGAAAGCTGTTGCTGTTTTCGTGTCCAAGTGTTTGGTCTTCCAGAAGGTAAAGATTGAACATCAAAGACCGTCTGGTGAACTTCAACCTCTTGAAGTACCATAGTGGAAGTGGGAAGGTATTTCCATAGACTTCGTGGTGGGATTGCTGAAGACTCAGGCAGGTTGTGACTCTATTTGGGTCATTGTGGACAGACTGACAAAGTCTGCCTATTTTCTTCCAGTGAAGGTGAGCTTCACTACAGAGCAGTTGGCCAAGCTTTATGTTCGCGAGATTGTGAGGCTTCACGGGGTGCCCGAGAGTATCATTAGTGATAGAGACCCGAAGTTCACATCTTGGTTCTGGGAGGCGTTGCAGGAGGCTTTTGGTACACAATTGAGATTGAGTACCGCCTATCACCCTCAGACTGATACACAGACTGAGAGGACCATCCAGACCTTGGAGGACATGTTGCGAGCTTGCACGTTGGAGCAAGGCTCGGCATGGGATATGTACCTTCCGTTGGTTGTGTTTTCTTACAACAACAGCTTTCATGCTAGCCTGGGTATGGCGCCCTACGAAGCACTGTATGGTAGGAGGTGTCAGACTCCTACTTGTTGGTACGAGGTTGGGGACAAGGAGCTTTTTGGCTTGGACTTTGTCCAAGATACCACCTTGCAGATCCAGATGATCCGTGAAAAGTTGAAGCAGGCGCAGAATCGCCAGAAGAGCTACTATGATGTCAAGCATCGTTCGCTGGAGTTCAGTGAGGGTGAGCACGTGTTTGTGAGACTTTCACCTGTCACCGGTGTTGGTCGGGCACTTGGAGTGAGGAAGCTGAGCCCGCGATATATTGGGCCATACCAGATCCTTGGTAGAGTAGGACTTGTTGCCTACCGGCTTGCCTTGCCTCTGAACCTGGCTAACATCCACGACGTGTTTCACGTGTCTCAGGTTCGGAAGTACATAGCAGATCCTTCGCACGTGGTGCAACCGGATGATGTGGAGGTTCCGGAGAACCTGAAAACTCCCGTCGGACCACTAAGAATTCTCGATCGTGGCGAGAAGCAGCTGAGGAGCAAGATCATTCCAATGGTCAAGGTGCAATGGACCGGAAGAACTCCTGAGGAGTGTACTTGGGAGCGTGAGGACGAGCTTCTCCGGCAGTACCCTGAGTTTCGACCAGGTATGTTTCTGATTTTAAGGTCAAAATCCTAAAAAGGTGGGGTGAATTAAGAACCCACACCGTTAATTAAGGTATTTAATTAATTAATTATGCAAAATTAGGAAATGATTCCATAATTGACCCTAATAATTATTATGAGGCTCTTATAATTATGGTAAGTGATTAAGAATGTTGAAAGTCGCTTTTCGGAAGATAACACTACCGGATATATACGAGGTGTTACACTTGGTACGATGTAATGATAACACTACCGGATATATACGGGGTGTTACACTTGGTCTCATTGGAAAGCTAAGAGAAAGATCTCTAACTTCCAAGAAGGCCAAGGGGTCCAATTCCAGCCTATGGGAGATGAAAATTGGGCAACACCCGATTGGTATTTCCAACATTTCCCGAAAATTCGCCAGAGTTCCCTTTGTTTTTACAAAAATCCCCAATTTGCCAAGGTAACCTAAGACATCAAGATACATAAAAATCAAATGGGTGGCACACACAAGGACCAACAAAGCCTTGGGGCACTTACAACCCATCACAGTTTATTTTACTTATACAATACTTATACATTTCAATCATCAAGGTTCAATTGCATGCATTTATTATAACCATACACATAATCAATCCTAAAATAGGCCCAAGGCCCTTCCATCATATCATACATGCTTCAAATACATCATAGGTGGCTATGGACAAAATCCCATGCTCACTCAAAATATACAACTATATCAAGGCATGAAGATGAATCAATACAAAATACTTAGAAAGTAATCATGAACACTACAAAGCATGGAAAACTCAACATGCAATATGTTCATGATCTAAGTCCAAAATAAAAAATATACAACTATGTGCATCTTATGAACTCCTCCAAAATTTCATGCTAACCCAATGCACCACATGCTACTGCCATCCACTAAGTGGACTTCTTTCCCGAAGCTCCTCCGTGCTCATAATGCCCTGAAATGATGGCCCTAAACGCGGGGTGAAATATAAAAATATATCTCAGTAAACCAATGGTACTAGAGGATCACTCCACCCCATGGCTCACTCAATGTGTAACAATAACATTATGTAAATATGCATGACATACAATATCACAAACAACTGGGGACAAATCCAAGAACATCCACATTAGGATTCTGTTCAAGGACCCCATCATATAACTCCCGGGAATCTTCCTGGTGCCTCTCCCATGGATGAGACGACCCCATGGCAAAACACAACTGGAACTCCTCATGAGCCCTATCCAGCGGAAGTCCCACGTTCGGATCATCCTGGTACCGCTCCCAGAGTCGGTCCCACGGCAGAACCCGACCGGAGTCCCCAAGGGATATCTCCAGCGGACGTCCAAACCAACATACATCTACTGGCCAGAGACCACAATAATCTCACACACTAAACAAACAATAATGCATGAAATCACATAATCACAAAATGCCAAAAACACATAATCCAACCATAATCTTCCACTAGGTGTGGTGGAGCACACAAGGGACTAAACCCAAGTTCCAAGGGTTTACCTCAACTCCGAGAGTCTTGTTCCAACATGTACGCTCCAAATCAATCTTCCACAATCGTGTCCGTGATAGGCACCCTACATTGATCATTACAATGATCAACAACCAATTTACACACAATCAATCAAATTCATATATCATACTTGGAACTGGGGACAAATCCAAGAACATCCACATTAGGATTCCGTTCAAGGACCCCATCATATAACTCCCGGGAATCTTCCTGGTGCCTCTCTCATGGATAAGACGACCCCATGGCAAAACACAATTGGAACTCCTCATGAGCCCTATCCAGCAGAAGTCCCACGTTCGGATCGTCCTGGTACCGCTCCCAGAGTCGGTCCCACGGTAGAACCCGACCGGAGTCCCCAAGGGATATCTCCAGCGGACGTCCAAACCAACATACATCTACTGGCCAGAGACCACAATAATCTCACACACAAAACAAGCAATAATGCATGAAATCACATAATCACAAAATGCCAAAAACACATAATCAAACCACAACCTTCCACTAGGTGTGGTGGAGCACACAAGGGACTAAACCCAAGTTCCAAGGGTTTACCTCAACCCCGAGAGTCTTGTTCCAACATGTACGCTCCAAATCAATCTTCCACAATCGTGTCCGTGTGAGGTACCCTACATTGATCATTACAATGATCAACAACCAATTTACACACAATCAATCAAATTCATATATCATAATTACACATAGCCTCTAAGCCCAATGACCAACATCCTTGAATTCCAATTTCCATAATCCTCTTCATCAATCCATCTAATTTACCAATTCAACACTCACACTCATCATATAATCATATTACCACATTATACAACAACTCACCACACCATTCTCACACAACTCAAATTCCCAATTTCATGACACTTCAATTTTTTCCAAGTTATAAATCATTATTTTCACCTAAAATTTTCATGGCATTTCTAGCTCAAACACGTCATTCTAAGACATTATCCTCTAATACAATTTTTCCATTTTAGCTCCCTGTCATCACACATCAACAATTAAAGACTTAGGGTTCATACTTTTTGATCTACAAAATCAACCGTAAAAATGATGCAAATATACTCACAATCAAAGCTTGACACTCCTTCAAGGCTTATCCAAGCAATGAGAGATCAAATGACTCCATGAACACCACCTTTCCCCAAATTTTCAAATCTGACCAAGACCAAATACTCAACAAAGAGGCGATTTCAAGGCTTGGGAATATCACCAATGGCTTTAGAATGAGTTTTCCAATGAATTTCAACACAAATTTCAATGGTTTTTGTGGAGAAAGTGATGAGTTGTGGATGGAGGAATGGAAGGTGCTCTAATGGGGGAGGGTGAGCTGCTCACGGGAAGAAGAAAGGGAAAGGAGAGAGAGAGATCGTGGGTTGTGAGGGAAATGAGTGGAATTTAAGTGGATTGAATGCAGCGGGTCCCACACCCTATCATCAATTTCAACTACAAATCCATATTCTACGTATTTTTCTGGTTCATGACATATTTTTGTTTCCTAAAAATATTGATAAAAATTTCACGCTTATCGGTACAGTTATACCGCAATATTTTACATTGAAAAATCACTATTCATCAATTTTTCCCAAATTTGCCTATTCACTCGATTTTTCGTCCTAAGTTCGTTTCCGGCATTATTTTTGTCATATGAGGTCTCCTATTCAATTTTTCATGCCTAGGGGTACGTGTTTGGTAAATTACCATTTTGCCCTTTTTACCCATTTTGACCTTAATTCATGGATTTTCACTAATCCTACCCTTTTAATTCACATTATAACATATAAACACACATTTAGAATTATGAGGTGTTATATTCACCCCTCCTTTTAGAAATTTTGTCCGCAAAATTAAATCATACATGTCCGCTAACTCAAGATACAGCCGGAGAATCTCGTCCTCCCGCTCCCAAGTAGCCTCCTCAGGTGTGCGGCCTTCCCACTGAATCTTCAGCATGGGAATAACTTTACTTCTCAACTTCTTTTCACTGTGGTCCAGTATTTCAATAGGACCAATGGTAGTCTTAAAGTTCTCCCGGATTTCAATATCATCCGGTATCACCACATGTGATTCATCCGGAACATAACACCGCAACTGCGACACATGAAAAACATCATGTAGATTGGACAATTGAGGGGATAAGGCAAGCTGATAGGCCACCAATCCTACTCTTTTCATAATTTGATACGGCCCAATGAACCGAGGACTCAGCTTTCTCACGCCCAACGCACGGCCAACACCCGTGACCGGAGATGTAACACCCCGTGTATACCCGGAATATTAACATTACATCGTATTAAGCGGTGCTTAATTAAAAATGCAGAATATTCTTTTTCTTTTCAATTATGACGTCATTATCAATTACCAACTTGATTGCTTAATCAATTTCATAAAATAACGCCTGTATGTAAATTGCACTAAGACATCTACTGAAATACCTCAATATATAGATAAAGTGTGTATCTAAATCACGGCATTACATCAAGTAATCCGGACAATATCCTGATACATTATTGCAACTCCAAAAGACTCAAGACATAAAAATACTACGTGTCATGGATAATCCCCATGCTCACCAAATAGACATAATAAACAACAATCTCAACATAAAACTCCAAAATCATAACTGAAGCTATAAGCATATAAACAGCATGCAAATCCAGCATCCAATCATGGCAGCATAAAATAACAGCACTCTAACTCAGCTCCGGCCTCCTGCCGCCTGAGGTCTCAACATTACCTGATCCTGAAATAAGCATTCCCCAAACGTGGGGTGAGATCTCTAAACTAGAAATCTTAGTAAGACAAGGGGTCCTCAAGGATCTTCCACCCCAAGCTCACTTACATGTGCAATATAAGTTCAAAAGCATTTATATCATTTTCAGTTCCAAAAACTATGTAGTGCAACAGATATCTATGGCATGTGTGTAATTACTATCTACTGGCCAGAGAAATGTAGGAATACGTCTATTCCCTACATGTAGTACAAGGAACACCGCTTGCACCTCACCCACAGCCTCACCCTCTTGTATGTTCTACATACTCAGGCTTATCGTATAGGTGGAACAACTCCATGCATATCAACAAGGCACTAACATATAATAGCCCAACAGCATTTCCAAAACATCAAAAGCATGTAACACAACACGCATATACCATACCCCATGGGACATGGTGGAACCACAACATGGCTAAACCGAGGACACGAAAGCTTACCTCTAAGCTAGCTATCCAATGCCACAAGCTCAAAGTCCAATCACAACATATCACAATCTGATATGGACCAAACATAAATCAATAACAGGTACCACTTGCATACAAATTAAAGACAACGCCTTTTCATTACGTTTTCAAGTCTTAAAGCTTCTAACAAAGCCACAAGCCCTAAATCCCATGATTCTGGCTTAATCCATTAAATACAGAAGTTCAACTTCATCAAACTAGGATCCACAAACCCCCAATAGCCTACTGTACACACAGCACAGTTGCTGTTCTGCGAAATCCCAGAATATCCGGATATCTCACTGTCCATATCCGGATATACAGATTCACATATCCGGATATCCAATATCTGGATATCCCAAAACCACGTATCCGGATATCCAATATCTGAATATCAGTTCGACAAATATCCGGATATCTCACGACAGAATGCAGTTTCTGCATTTTCGTGAAGATATCCCTTAAAGGTTCCCTTTTTACCGATTTTAAACACCTAATCATGCATTTCTAGATGTATTAAGCCTCACCCAACAACAAGTTATCATCTTTTAACCTTAACATGCATCAAGCTACCATTTTTAAGCCTTAAAACTCAAGTTAAAGGTTGATATACATACCAAAGCTCAAAAACAGCAAAGGGAGATGCTCTTGGAGCTCACAATCAGACTCAAGCTGCTGTCACAAGAGGATGCACGAAAATGAACACAAGATGACTCTTTTACTCAACAAGAAAACACCTTGAAGCATCAAAATGCCAACAAAAGGTCACACCCCTCAAGAACAGCAAACACAGCTCTTCAAACTCCCTCACACAGGTTCTCTAACTCAGAAACACCACCCCAATGTAGTCCCAAGGCCAACCCTCGCCCTCACCAAGTGTTTAAATGGAAGAACAAGCATCAAAGGTGAATGCTTGCTCAAGAAATGGTGAAGAAGGCAAGGAAAGAGTGTTTTCTGGTCAGCCTCCAAGTTACTCACGTAGAGAAATCTGATCCTAGGGTTTTGTGCCCATAATGAGAGTATTTATAGCCCAAACACACTTAAACACACAGTATTAACTTTAATTTCTACGCTTAGTATTTTAATCCCAAACTTTGGATTCTCAAACTACATAATTTTCTAAGATTTATCATATTTTTCTTATATTTTTCTGAGCACCTTTTCGGTACGCGCTTTTCAAAGCCAGTACCGGTTTCTAGCACCAGTTCTCATTATTTGGACTTGAAACTCATTTTACAAGTCCTACATGTTATTCTAGTAATTATCATGCACTTACATTAATTTTCTGGGATACTTTTTTTGTACACATTTATACCGACTAGCAGAACCGGTATCTGCACTTTTCTTCCGAAAAGCGACTTTCAGCATTCTTAATCACTTATTATGATTATTAAGCCTCATAAATAATTATTAGGGTCAATTATGGAATCATTTCTTATTTTTGCATAATTAATTAATTAAATACCTTACTTAACGGTGCGGGTTCTTACATTCACCCCACCTTTTTAGGATTTTGACCTCGAAATCAGAAACATACCTGGTCGAAACTCGGGGTACTGTCGGAGAAGCTCGTCCTCACGCTCCCAAGTACACTCCTCAGGAGTCCTTCCGGTCCACTGCACCTTGACCATCGAAATGATCTTGCTCCTCAGCTGCTTCTCGCCACGATCGAGAATTCTGAGTGGTCCGACGGGAGTCTTTAGGTTCTCCCGAACCTCCACATCATCCGGTTGCACCACGTGCGACGGATCTGCTATGTACTTCCGAAGCTGAGACACGTGAAACACGTCGTGGATGTTAGCCAGGTTCGGAGGTAAGGCAAGCCGGTAGGCAACAGGTCCTACTCTACCAAGAATCTGGTATGGCCCAATATATCGCGGGCTCAGCTTCCTCACTCCGAGTGCCCGACCTACACCGGTGACATGTGAAAGTCTCACAAACACGTGCTCACCCTCACTGAACTCCAGTGGACGATGCTTAACATCATAGTAGCTCTTCTGGCGATTCTGCGCATGCTTCAACTTTTCACGGATCATCTGGATCTGCAAGGTGGTATCCTGGACAAAGTCCAAGCCAAAAAGCTCCTTATCCCCAACCTCAGACCAACAAGTAGGAGTCCGACACCTCATACCATACAGTGCTTCGTAGGGCGCCATGCCCAGGCTAGCATGAAAGCTGTTGTTGTAAGAAAACTCAACCAACGGAAGGTACCTATCCCATGCCGAGCCTTGCTCCAACGTGCAAGCTCGCAACATGTCCTCCAAGGTCTGGATGGTCCTCTCAGTCTGTCCATCAGTCTGAGGATGATAGGCGGTACTCAATCTCGACTGCGTACCAAAAGCCTCCTGCAGTGCCTCCCAGAACCGAGAAGTGAACTTCGGGTCCCTATCACCAATGATACTCTCGGGCACCCCGTGAAGCCTCACAATCTCGCGGACATAAAGCTTGGCCAACTGCTCTGTAGTGAAGCTCACCTTCACTGGAAGAAAATGGGCAGACTTCGTCAGTCTGTCCACAATGACCCAAATAGAGTCACAACCTGCCTGAGTCTTCGGCAATCCCACCACGAAGTCCATGGAAATACCTTCCCACTTCCACTGTGGTACTTCAAGAGGTTGAAGTTCACCAGACGGTCTCTGATGCTCAATCTTCACCTTCTGGCAAAGCAAACACTTAGACACAAAGATAGCAACATCTTTCTTCATGCCCGACCACCAGAAGTTCTTCTTCAAGTCTTGACACATCTTAGTAGCACCAGGGTGGATAGAAAACTGACCCTTATGGCCTTCTGCCATAATCTCCTCTGTCAACGGGCCTCGAGGAACTACAATCCTCTGCTGAAACAAAAGCACTCCATCCTCATTCCAAGACACACCGTCTTGGTTCTTCACATAATCCAGACACTCTCTCTGAACTTGTGCCTCTTTAATCTTTTCAAGTAGCTCGTTCACAACATCAGATGCTTCCAATCCGAGAAGTACACTCTCACACGGAGCGGTCACTGCCAAGTTGCGGAACTTCTCAACCACATCAAAGTTACCAAGTAACAAACTGGATGAACTACTGGATTTCCGACTCAAAGCATCAGCTACCACATTGGCCTTGCCAGGATGATACCTTAGCTCGAAGTCGTAGTCCTTTATGAACTCCATCCATCTCCTCTGCCTCATGTTTAACTCCTTCTGTCGAACAGGTACTTCAAACTCTTGTGGTCACTGAAAACCACAAACCTCAAGCCAAAAAGATAATGCCTCCAAATCTTGAAAGCAAACACAATAGCAGCCAACTCCAAGTCATGAGTAGGGTAGTTCTCCTCATGAGGTTTCAACTGCCTCGAAGCATAGGCAATCACTTTGCCCAACTGCATCAACACACAACCTAGCCCCTTCCCGGAGGCGTCGGTGTAAAGCTCAATCTCAAGCGCAGGATCAGGAAGGATCATCACAGGAGCAGTAGTCAGTCTCTCCTTCAACTCCTGAAAACAGACCTCACACTCGTGAGTCCACACAAATGGAGTCTCCTTCCGAGTAAGGCGAGTCAATGGCAAAACCATGGTGGAGAATCCCTTGATGAACCTCCGATAGTAACCTGCCAAACCCATAAAGCTCCTCACTTCCGTAACTGTCTTGGGTCTCTCCCAATCCAGCACGGCCTCAATCTTGTTCGGATCCACTGCAACTCCCTCAGCAGAAATAACATGCCCAAGAAACTTCACAGACTTGAGCCAGAACTCACATTTGGAAGGCTTTGCATACAGCTTCTTCTCCTTCAGCACTTGCAGAACAGTTCTCAAATGCCCCACATGCTCCTCCTCTGTCTTGGAGTAAATCAAAATATCGTCAATGAAGACGATCACAAACTGATCCAGGTACGGCTGAAAAATCCGGTTCATGTAATCCATGAACACAACAGGTGCATTGGTGAGACCGAACGGAATCACCAAGTACTCAAAATGACCATATCTCGAGCGAAATGCGGTCTTCGGGACATCCTCCGGCTTCACCCGAATCTGATGGTATCCGGACCGGAGATCAATCTTGGAATACACACAAGCACCCCTGAACTGATCCAACAGATCATCAATCCGAGGAAGAGGATACTTGTTCTTGATTGTCACCTTGTTCAGCTGCCTGTAGTCGGTGCACAATCGCATTGTCCCGTCCTTCTTCTTCACAAAGATAACCGGTGCTCCCCAAGGAGACACACTCGGTCTAATGAAATCTTTCGCTGAAAGATCCTCAATATGCTTCTTCAGCTCTGCCAACTCCGGTGGCGACATCCGGTATGGAGCTAAAGAGATCGGCCCCACACCAGGCAACATATCTATGGAGAACTCTATCTCCCTCTGTGGCGGAAACTCATGAATCTCCTCAGGAAACACCTCAAGGAACTCCCTCACCACAGGAATGCCGGTGATGTCCTCCTGTGTACCACTCACCAAACCTCCCAACATGACATAACCAAATGCCCCTGCTCTCAAGGCTCTCCTAGCCTGCAGCAACGAAATGTACGGCGAGGAACTGGCTGTGGAATCACACGGAGACAACACTACACGCTTGGCACAACAATCAATCATCACACAATTTCTGGACAGCCAATCCATACCCAGAATAACCTCCAAGTTGGCCATCGGCAACCCTATCAGATCTACCGAGAACTCACGACCATCCCACTGAAATGCCACATCGCGATGAACAGTGGTAGCATCACATCTTTCTCCGGTGGCGGTAGTCACCCGTATCGGTGGAGAAAGCACATCACTGGGCAACTCAAGCCCCACAGCAATCGGGGTAGCAACAAAAGAATGTGTAGCCCCAGAGTCAAACAACACATCAACAACTGATGAACCAATCGTAAGAGTACCTCTGACAAGGTTCGGAGCTCGATCCGACTGCTGACGATCCAAAGTATACACTCTCCCAGAAGATGGTGGCACTGCCGGTGCCGAAGCAGGTGGAAGGGGAACCATTTGAAGTGGCACTGCCTGCACTGCAGTAGCCCTCGTCGTCGCCGACGGACAATCTCTGGAGAAGTGGCCCTCCTTGCCACACTGAAAGCAAATCAACTGGCCGGTAGAACACGGCCCAAAATGAGTCTTCCCGCATCCCGAACACCTGGGAGCAGGAGGTCTCGCTGCACTCCCCTGAGCAGAAGTCCTCTTGAACTGACTCGGCGCCTGCCGAGCTACCAACGATTTACCCTTGCCCTTGTTCCCAAACTTCCTGTCTCGCCAAGAAGTGAAACTACCAGCTGCAACCTTCGTCGCCTCAGCAACCTTGGCCCTCTTGGCCTTACTCGAGGTGTAGTAATCTTCAATATCACGACACTGCTGAACCAGTGTCCCAAAATCTCTAGAAGCAGAACAAGCTAGGTAACCAGCAATATCCTCACTAAGTCCCCTGCGGAACTTAGCAGCCAGAAATGTAGGAGTAGGCCTCGCCATCCTGAAGTGTGCAAACTTCACCAACTGGTTGAACTTGGCCAGGTACTCGTCCACAGACAACGAGCCCTGAACCAATCTGTCAAACTCTCCCTGCTGCCTCTCCTGAGCGTCATATGGAAAGTACTGACCCAAGAAGAAATCCTCGAACATAGGCCAAGTCATCACATGACCCTGCATCTCGTAGATATGAGAAAGGTTTGTCCACCACTCATGGGCATCGCCCTCCAGCATGTAAGTAGCGAACATCAACTTCTGCGGATCTGTGCACTGCATGACCTGAAAAATCTTGTCCAACGCCTGAAGCCAACGTGCAGCAGCAACAGGATCAAAGGATCCATCAAAGGCAGGTGGCTTATGCTTACGGAAAGCATTCAGCCGGCGATCGATCTCATCACGATCCTCAACAAAAATAGGGACGGTCTGCATGGCCCCTGTAAGATGACTGCCATCTCCCATCTGACTCTGAGAGTCATCCTGCAGACTGGGTGGAGGTGGTGGTGGTGGTGGCGGTGGAGCATGACCAACATCAGGGCCATTCCTCATCTCCTCCAACATGACTCTAAACATCGTCATGTTCGCCAGACGGTTGGCCTCCAACACGTCCTCCGTGGCCTTCTTGTTCGCCTCTCTGACGGCGTCCAGCATGGCCTGGTTTT